>NC_059159.1:157766133-158069163 GCF_019923935.1 Bubalus bubalis | reverse complement strand
CTGCAGGCCTGGCTCCTTAATGTGTAGATGACCATCTTCTCCCTGTGTCTTCATGTGAACCTTCCATCCATATGTATCTGTGTTAAAATTTCCTCCTCCCATAAAAATACCAGGCATATTGGTTAGGGCCCACCTTAAAAGCCTTGCTTTAACTTGATAAACTCCTTATAGACCCGCTCTTAAATCCAGTTACATTCTGCAGTACAGGAGGTCTGGACCTTAATATATGAACTTGAGGGGGGCAGTCACGATTCAGCCCAATACAACTGTATGTCCTCTGTACTCCACCCCAGGCTCTGATAACCAATAATCTGTGTTCTGTCTCTACAAGCTTAACCTATTCTGAATATTTCATGTACATGAAATCATACAATACGTGACCTTTTGTGTCTGGCTTCTCTCACTCAGTGTAATGTTCTCATTTCTATGGGAGTGTGCAGCTCACAGGAATATCATTACTCATATGTGTTGTGGTTGAAAAAAATGAGAACCAGTGGTCTAAAAAGCTACCAAGAACAACTGCTCCAGAGTTAAGGGATTCTCTTGGGGGCCACAAAACTGACCAATATTTGGCAGAAAATCTTGCCCCCTCTTGCCTGGAAAATCCCATGGATGGAGGAGCCTTGTGGGCTACAGTCCATGGGGTCGCTAAGAGTCGGACATGACTGAGCGACTTCACTTTCACTTTTCACTTTGACACATTGGAGAAAGAAATGGCAACCCACTCCAGTGTTCTTGCCCAGAGAATCCCAGGGACGGGGGAGCCTGGTGGGCTGCCGTCTGTGGGGTCTCACAGAGTTGGACATGACTGAAGCAACTTAGCAGCAGTAGCAACAGCAGCATTTACTAAACTAAAGGCAAGAAGACTAGTCAAGAGATCACTGAAATAGTTGAGGCAAGATGGTTTTAAGCCATGGACTGGTGCAAATGAAGAGGAGAAGATTTATCAAAGGATCAGAAAATGTAAATCACTCCCTGAAGCTTAAGTATTGCATATTTGAAAGCATATGGAAGTATAAAGACAATTAAATATCACTTGCTGGTTCCAAATAGGAAAAGGAGTTCATCAAGGCTGTATATTGTCACCCTGTTTATTTAACTTATATGCAGAGTACATCACGAGAAATGCTGGACTGGAAGAAACACAAACTAAATCAAGATTGCCGGGAGAAATATCAATAACCTCAGATATGCAGATGACACCACCCTTATGGTAGAAAGTGAAGAGGAACTAAAAAGCCTCTTGATGAAAGTGAAAGTGGAGAGTGAAAAAGTTGGCTTAAAGTTCAACATTCAGAAAACGAAGATCATGGCATCCGGTCCCATCACTTCATGGGAAATAGATGGGGAAACAGTGGAAACACTGTCAGACTTTATTTTTCTGGGCTCCAAAATCACTGCAGATGGTGACTGCAGCCATGAAATTAAAAGACGCTTACTCCTTGGAAGGAAAGTTATGACCAACTTAGATAGCATATTCAAAAGCAGACATTACTTTGCCAACAAAGGTCTGTCTAGTCAAGGCTATGGTTTTTCCTGTGGTCATGTGTGGATGTGAGAGTTGGACTGTGAAGAAGGCTGAGCGCCGAAGAATTGATGCTTTTGAACTGTGGTGTTGGAGAAGACTCTTGAGAGTCCCTTGGACTGCAAGGAGATCCAACCAGTCCATTCTGAAGGAGATCAGCCCTGGGATTTCTTTGGAAGGAATGATGCTAAAGCTGAAACTCCAGTACTTTGTCCACCTCATGCGAAGAGTTGACTCATTGGAAAAGACTCTGATGCTGGGAGGGATTGGGGGCAGGAGGAGAAGGGAACAACAGAGGATGAGATGGCTGGATGGCATCACTGACTCGATGGACGTGAGTCTCAGTGAACTCCAGGAGTTGGTGATGGACAGGGAGGCCTGGCGTGCTGCGATCCATGGGGTCGCAAAGAGTTGGACACGACCGAGCGACTGATCTGATCTGTTATACTAGAATTCAGTGATAAATACTGTAAGCCTTTTGACATAACCTGTGTTTCTATCAAAGAATTACATAAGCAAAGAAAAGTGTACAGATGGTATAATTTTATAAAATTATTAATAAAATACCTTATGTGTCCAGAGCATGATGTAAGATTACCAGTACCCAAGAAGTCTCTCTCAAGCCTTGCCTACCAAAGGTTATAATTACTAGATGTGGCCTATTTTTGAGCTTTCTATAAAGAAGATCACATTATGTTGTTTTTCCTTCTTGGCATTTTCCCCCTTATCTTCTGTGAAATTGATCTATGTAGTTATGTGAAATAGCTGTGCTTTCATTTTCCTCCTATTCTATTTTATGAATATGTGTCAAGTGTTCGTCACTCAGTCATGTTGGACTCTATGCAACCCCATGAACTGTAGCCTGCCAGGCTTCTCTGTCCATGGGATCCTCCAGGCAAGAATACTGCGGTGGGTAGCCATTTCCTCCTCTAGGGGATCTTCCCAATCCAGGGACTGAACCTGGCTCTCCTGCATTTCAGGTGGATTCTTTACCATCTGAGCTCCCAGGGAAGTATGAATACACCAAAAATCATTAATAGATCTTATGATTGACAGGCATTTGGGTTATTATAGCATTGTTGGCATAAACATTCTTGTTGTTTTTTATTATTATTTTATTTTTAAAACATTTAAAAATTTTATCATTGGAGTATAATGGCTTTACAATGTTGTATTTAGTTTCTGCTTAACAACAAAGTGAATCAGCTATATGTGTATTAATCCCCTCTCTCCTGAGTCTCCCTCCCACCCCACTCCTCTAGGTCACCACAGGGCAACAAGCTGAGCTCCCTGTGCTATACAGCATCTTCCCACTAGCTATACGTTTACACACAGTAGCATGTATATGTCAGTGCTACTTTCGCAATTCATCCTGCCCTCTCCTTCCTTCCCCTACATGCGTGCGTCCACATGTCTGTTCAAATTCTTGTTCTTTTGTGCTCATGTGTACACCACATACTGACACATCCATATCTGGTGGGTTTATCCTTGTGTTGAGTACACATATAGGAGTGGCCTTAGAGTACTTATTCACAAAGATCTTAGAGTACAATCCCAAAGAAAGGCAATGCCAAAGAATGCTCAAACTACTGCACAATTGCACTCATCTCACACACTAGTAATGTTTAAAATTCTCCAAGCCAGGCTTCAACAGTACGTGAACTGTGAACTTCCAGATGTTCAAGCTGGATTTAGAAAAGGCAGAGGAACCAGAGATCAAATTGCCAACATCTGTTGGATCACTGAAAAAGCAAGAGAGTTCCAGGAAAACATCTATTTCTGCTTTGTTGACTATGCCAAAGCCTTTGACTGTGTGGATCACCACAAACTGGAAAATTCTTCAAGAGATGGGACTACCAGACCACCTGACCTACCTCCTGAGAAATCTGTATGCAAGTCAGGAAGCAACAGTTAGAACTGGACATGGAACAACAGACTGGTTCCAAATCAGGAAAGGAGTATTTCAAGGTTGTATATTGTCACCCTGCTTATTTAACTTCTATGCAGAGTACGTCATGAGAAACGCTGGGCTGGATGAAGCACAAGCTGGTATCAAGATGGCTGGGAGAAATATCAATAACCTCAGATATGCAGATGACACCACCCTTATGGCAGAAAGTGAAGAGGAACTAAAGAGCCTCTTGATGAAAGTGAAAGTGGAGAGTGAAAAAGTTGGCTTAAAATTCAACATTCAGAAAACTAAGATCATGGTATCTGCTCCCATCACTTCATGACAAATAGATGGGGAAACAGTGAAAACAATGACAGACTTTATTTTGGGGGCTCCAAAATCACTGCAGATGGTGACTGCAGCCATGAAATTAAAAGATGCTTGCTCCTTGGAAGAAAAGTTATGACCAACCTAGACAGCATGTTAAAAAGCAGAGACATTACTTTCCCACAAAAGTCCATGTAGTCAAAGCTATGGTTTTTCCAGTAGTCATGTATGGATGTGAGAGTTGGACTGTAAAGAAAGCTGAGCGCCGAATAATTGATGCTTTTGAACTTTGGTGTTGAAGAGTCCCTTGGACTGCAAGGAGATCCAACCAGTCCATCCTAAAGGGGATCAGTCCTGAATATTTGTTGGAAGGATTGATGCTGAAGCTGAAACTCCGATACTTTGGCCACCTGATGGGAAGAGCTGACTCATTTGAAAATACCCTGATGCTGGGAAAGATTGAGGGTGGGAGGAGACGGGGACAACAGAGGATGAGATGGTTGGATGGCATCACCGACTCGATGGACATGAGTTTGAGTAGGCTCTGGGAGTTGGTGATGGACAGGGAGGCGTGGCGTGCTGCAGTCCGTGGGGTTGCAAAGAGTCGGACATGACTGAGCGACTGAACTAAATTAGAACTGAATTAGAGTACTTATGTTCAGGTCTGGGAAACCCCTGTCAAAGAATTTTCCACAGCTATTCTACCACTTTATACTCTTCCTGATGGTATATGAGCGTTCAGGTTTTTCCACAGTCTCACCAATACTTGGTTAATGTCACCATAGAGATTGATTAGTGGTACCAAATTGGGCTTTTAGTTTCCATTTCCCTCTGATTTATGATGGTGAGCTTTTCACATGTTTATTTGCCATTCAGAAATTTCTTTTGAGAAGTTCCTGATTGTCTTTTCCAGGTTTTTTTTTTTTTTCTTAAAGATCTTTCCTTTTCTTATTATTTGGTAAATTTTTTTTTATATATTCTAGATATAAGTTCTTTATCATAGGTATATTATATGATTTATGTATCATATATATTGTATGTATCTTATGTATCTTTCTCATTCTGAAGCTTGTCTTTTCATGAGCAGAGTTACAAATTATACTATAGTTCAATTTATTGATTTTTTTCTTCCATGTGTCCAGTTTTAAAAATATTTACCTATCCTTTGGAGATAATCTACATTATTGTCTAAAAGTTTTATTGCTTCAACTTTCATGTAAAGCCTATGATCTGTCTAGAATTAATCTTTATGGTACAAGATAGAAGCCAAGTTTCTTGATCCTTATGAATGTCCAATTAATCCAACACCATTTATTTATTGAGCAGACCATATTTTTTCTTGGCTATGGTACCTTTGTCATAAATCAAGAGATGGTATGTGTGTGGCATCATTTCTAAACTTTTTACTCTATTCCCTTCATCTATCTTTCTGTTGTCTTAATATAGCTCTTTAAAGAAGAGCTTTATATCTTGATATCTAGTAGAATAAGTCCTTTAAAGTTTTTCTTTAAGATTATTTTTGCTAGTTTCAGCTATTTCCATTTCCAACAGAACTTTAGATTGATTTTGTCAGTTTGCTCAAGACTTGCTGGGACGTTATTAGAAACTAGTTTTGTGTGTGTGTGTGTGTGTGTGTGTGTGTGTGTGTTTGTGTGTGTGTGAAAACGCATGGGCAGGTTCTGAATTTTAGCAACTGTTTCTTCTGCACTGAGATAATGATATGGCTATTCTCCTGATAGGGAACTGTACATATTGGTGGTTGAAACTTATACCAACCTTCCATTCCTGAAACAAACCCAATTTGATTATGATGCACTATTCTTTTTATATAAACTTGTTAATCTTTTGTTTGGTATTTTTCATGTATGGTCATAAGAGAAATTGCCCTGAATTTCACTTTCTGAAAATCTTTTTTATCAGATTTTGTATCAAAATTATGCTGGACTCATCATGATTTGGAAGTATTTCCTCTTTTTATAGTCTAAGATTTAAAAAAAAATAAGACTATTATTCCTTAAATATTTATAAGAATACACAGATGAGAATCACTTGGATCTGGAGAATTTCCTATAGGAAGGACTCTTTTTTACACATAGGCTGTTCAGTTTTAAAAATTCTTCTTGAGTCATTTTGATAAATTGTGTTCTAAATGTTTGTCAGTTTCATCTGATTTTATTGACCAAGTCTTTCCGAATAATCTCATTATCTCTTAAGGTTCACAGAGTCTTTAATTAAATCCTTTTTAAATTACGATTTTGGTAATATTTTATTTCTCTCGTTTTAGTTAACTAATCTTGTAAGAACTTTGTAAACAGTATTTTCCCCAAGTAATCAGCATTTCTTGTTTTTCTATTACTTATTTTCTTTTATTAATTTTCATTCTTCAAAATTTATTTCATCTTTGGTTTTAGCTTTTTTTTAAAGTCTTGGGATGTGTACTTAAGTGATCATTTACAGCCTTTCTTTTTTCCTATTATATGAATGTCATGCAACAAATTTTCTTACAAGGATAGCTTAAGCTGTATCCCATAAGTTCTGCTATATATTGTTTTCAGTATCACATAGTTCAAAATATTTAATTTTCACTGACATCTCTAGTGACTTATGGATTCTTTTTCTAGCTTTTTTTTTTTTTTTTCTCCCTTTACTGTGCCCTTAGGACTGCAGGGTCTTGATTCCTGACCAAGGATCAAACCTGAGCACCCTCTAACGGAAGCACAGAATCTTAACCACTGGTCTGCAGGGAAGTCTCTCTAGCTTTTTGAGTTAAATAAAGAGTTTATTTCGATTCTTTCATGAACAATGATAAGAGCACGGAAAGTCATAACTTCTCTTCATAGAGCTTTGGATCCTGTGACCTTTTATATGTAATGCTTTTATTTGAGGTATTTAACAAAATACTTAATGTCTTAAATTTCAAAAAGTTAATTTTTTTTCTTAGGATTAAATTATTTACAAGAATATTTTTATTTTTCCAAATGATTGAGTTTTAGTGATATTTCCTTGTTACTGACTACCAGTTTTATTGCACACTTAAGATAGAATTGACCTGTAAAATCTCTCCAATTAATTAAGTTCTTCTTGGAGGATTATACCTAACATTTGTAAATATCTCAAAACTATGAAAAGAGTTACAATTTCTCTTTATAGACTTAAATTTCAAAATGTGGCTAAAAGGAAAACTTTAATCTCATAAATTTAAATTTATATCCTATTTAAAATTTTCTATTTATTCTTAAATTTTAGTGCTTTATGCTGCTTCTTACTGGCTTGTATATTTTAATATTTTTATTATCAAACTCATAAGACTCATAGTTTTTATACATTACCTTTGCTTATGTACTTTATCAATATAAATTTTTTTCATCTTTGTAATGGTTTGGGCTTTGATTTCTATTTTTTCATTTTTTTCCTTAGGGATCTTTTTCATTTGCATTTGTCTGATATTGAATTTCCTCTAAATTTAAATCTATAAAAAAGACAATAATTTTTTTAAAAAATTGAGTATAATTGACTTAGTGTTGTGTTAATTTCAGGTGTAAAGTATATCAGTTATACATATATCTACTTTTTTTTAGATTCTCTTCCCATATATGCCATTACAGAGTATTAAGTAGAGTTGCCTGTGCTATACAGTAGGCCCTTATTAGTTATTTTGTTATCTATTTTATCTATAGTAGTGTATATGCGTCAATTCCATTCTCCCAGTTTATCCCTCCTCTCTTTCCCCCCAAGTTAACAAAAGCTTTTCTTTATGCATGCCCAACAGTTTTAGTTGGAATTGGGTTTCTTACCCATGCTGTTTTCTCCTGCTAAGGACATTAACTCAATTATAGTTATTTTCATAACTGTCCTGTTTGTCTTACTTCTGTCATCTTGACTTACATTATATATTCTAATAATTGTTTTCTACATTATGCATATATGTAGAATATCTTTTATTTGAGTTTTGTCTAACTTAGAAGTTTTAGAGCAAAATTCACCTGACACTTCTGAAATTTCTGTCTGGGAGTGGGCTGTTCTGGGTTATGTTCACAGATTCCTGGGGTGCGAGTTCACTTTTCTCTAATGTTAAACATATTTATGGAGAAACACTTGAACACCCGTGTCCATTTTTAAAATTGCTTTTGATTACTGAACCTATGTTATCTAATTTTCAAGCCAAAAATAAAACAATATTTCTTAAATTTCCACTCTATCAAATAAGGAAATTAACTTCCCCCTACCCTCTGCCATGTTTTTAAACTTTTTATTTTGTATTGGAGTATAGCTGATTAACAATGTTGGATAGATTCAGGTCACAACAAAGTGATTCAGTTACGCGTTTTCCCATTTAGGCTGTAACATAAATATTGAGCAGAGTTCCCTGTGCTATACAGTAGGTCTTTGTTATCTATTTTAAATATAGCAGTGTGTACATGTCCATCCCAAATATTTTTTAATTTAGTTGATATAATCTAGAATTTTGGACCCAGATTACCATTCTAGTTCAGATATGATTTTTAACAATTATTCAAGGTTTTTAATTCTTATTTACTAAACAAACACTTTATATTAATGGTACATTTGTGGTTAAAGTTATATAATACAGATAAATATCCTCAACCTTCTATTTAAAAATACAAAGAAGGGGCAATAATTTTGTCTTACTGGTGCAAGATAGGAATCAAATTTAAACATTTTTCCATTTGTTTAGTTTATATAACTAATTTGTCACCACCTTTCATTGTATATATTTTATGTGTGTTCCTTTGCCTAAATATTATACTATATCACAATAAAGCTAACTAAATAATACTAAATTATAATGAAACTAAAATAATGAACTAAATACTAATACACTATACTAGACAGTGCTAAGATTTGTTTCTGGATTTTCATTTCCTTGATTAGTTCTTCAGTTACTCTTTCAGTATCACTGTGATATGTGCATATACAAGCATATATATGGGGCTTCCCTGGTAGCTCAGATGGTAAAGAATCTGCCTGCAGTGCAGGAGACCTGGGTTCAATCCCTGGTTCGGGAAGATCCTCTGGAGAAGGGAATGGCAACCTCGCCAGTATTCTTGCTGGAGAATTCGCTGGACAGAGGAGCCTGGCATAATTGGACATGACTGAGTGACTAACACACACATACACATACACCTGTGTGCATGTATATCTATATGTGTGGGTGAATATGTACATATACACACACAAAGTTGATTCTTGTTTTTCATGGCAGTTATGTTCTATAAAGTCCCTGGAAACACTGAACTAGCAAATACTGGAACCATTGCTTCTAGGAGAAATACAAGATTAAGTTCCTGTGAGCCTCCAGTTCATTTTCATCAACTGATCAATACATAACCTTATTTTATGTGTATTTTTATTTAAAGACATACACACTTTTCACACACACACACACACACACACTCACACACACTTGATAACTCACCTTGTGCTTGGAAACACCAGACAGCACCTCAACACTACACTTGGGGGCATTTTAAACAGTGAAATCACGAATAAAAAGCACACAAAAAAGCAAAAATGTGGCACTAAATGTGTTTCAGAAAGAAATGATCACACATTAACTTCCCCCTACCCCCTGCCATTTTTTTTTTTAACTTTTAATTTTGTATTGGAGTATAGCTGTTTAACAATGTTGTGATAGTTTCAGGTCACAGCAAAGTGACTCAGTTATACGTTTTCCCATTTAGGCTGTAAACGAGCCTGGGAACTGTATGAGAACTGAAAAAAGGCAGAACATTGCCTTGTTTGACCTTAGTTGGGGACAGGCAAGTCAGATTACTCAAATTTTTGCCACCCTCTATGAATGACTGTGAAAAATGCTATGAGTATTAATTTAGGGGTTGCTATTCATTTTACCGAGCAGGGGAATTTGTAAATAGAGGATCTGCAAATAACGAGGTTGACCCTGTGTGTGTGTGTGTGTGTGTACACATAATATTAGAAGGCTGATCTTGTCACATTAAAATAAGTCTTGGCTTTTTTTGAGGGTTTATTTTTAGAAGTATTCTTTCTCTGACTCGTCTCATTTTTTTTATTCCTCAGTGTTTTTTTTAATGTTTCTCTTCTTTCATTTTATGTATACACATAGACTAATCAGCTCACTCTAGTTTGTGTCTCTTTCCCAAGGTGTATATTTACTTTTCTCAGTAAATGTGGAATGGATGGGTTTATAAATCAGGGATAATGGCTTGCCTTTGATGCCCTTTCTGCCTTTTGGTGGTGGGCACAGTCCTTCCCCATATCTATCACTGGTGGGCAACTTAATGGGCACACGCCCTGGTCTACTTCTCAGTTACTAGTGGATTTTTTTTACCTATTGCGGTGATTACCAATGTTAGCTTGAGATGACGTGTTCACTGGCCTACCATAAGTGAAGAAAAATGGCCAGCACTGCATTGAGAATAAATTTGTTTAATTGAGATCATTTTTTATTTGAGATTATTTTTCTATGTTTTTGGAATTCCTTTTGTTCTTATTTTCTTGATGGTGTGACTTGTAAAACAAAGCCAATTGCAACCCAATATGATTCCCAAAATTTTATTTGAAATTTTATTACTGTATGAAATCCAGAAGTCCAGACACAGTATACTGTTCTAACAGTGTTATATCTTTTCCTTCCCCAAATATCTTTCTTCTTGCAGATAGATAGGATAGTAATAATAATAACTATATGCCAGGACCTGTCCAAACACTCATATGAACTCCTTTAATCTCTGCAATAACTCAGCTAAGTAGGTCGGTACTGTTATTATCCCTATTTTATAGATGGAAGAATTAAGGCACAGAGAGACCTTCAAGTTCCCCAGGCGGTTTGTGGCAGCTTCAAGATTAGAACATGGGCAGTTTAGGTTGAATCCACTCTCCTGAGCAGCCAGCTGAGTTCTCTTTCTACCTAGACCACCTGCGTTCCTGGGCTCTTCCTGTCCTCCTTCTGTCTTGAGTGCTTTCCCTGTAGGTAATGACATTTCCCAGCATGCAGTGCTGCTACCACTCCTACCCACCTTTCCATTCCTGCCCTGTTCCTAACACATTCCTGCTTTCCCGGATGGACAAAGATGGCCAAGATTGAAGGTAAAAGGTACACAGTAAGGAATATAATGTTGCTTGACTCTTAATACAGTACAAAGGAGAGAGAGCCCACTTCCTGTTTGCTGGAGATGCTGAGTCTCTCACTCCAAATAAGACTATGGAGAAGACATGACCAATATTCCATTTTTAGACTTTCTTTTCTTTTTAATGCTAGAAGCAATCTGACCTGTGCCATGCACTTAAACCTGGATGTGTTTTCCTTAATCCATCTCTTTGTGTCTTACACATTTAATATCTTTTGTATTTTAAGACATTATTCCTTAGTTTCAGCTTTTAAGGCTGTTTGGAGTTTTGTTTTTGTTTTTTTGTCTTTATGAGTATATTGGCAAAAGCTATGTTAGTCAACATTTCAAATTCCAAGCAGGTTCTCCCTAATTTTTTTCCCTGTTTGCTTTAGTAACATTTTTCCCAAAATAAGCTCTTCTCCTGAAACTTGAGTGATATGTTTTCCTTCTTTTATTTTGCAGCATCTTTTCACTGCTTCCATTTTGGTTCTCTCTGTTCAGTCAAGTAGAAAGAGAACACATTGTACACAAGACTGATGTTTTCTTATAAACAGGATGGGTGTATCCTTCTTGGTTCCTCTCTCATCTCTTTTTCCCTTCCTTCCTTGGCTTTTAGAAACCTTGTCTCAGATCCTTAACTAGAGGGATGACTATTTTTCTAGCTCTCTGCTATGACTCCCTGAGCCAGGGAGGTAGGCATGTTGGCCTGGACATCCACTGTGGGACTTGTCCCTGTGTTTCCTCCTGCCACACCCACAGCTCTTTCTCTCTCTCATCCACTGAAGGCACATGTGCTCAGCCTGCCTCCTGGTTTGTGCCATTGCCGGTGACCATGGAGGTGACTGTTCTCCTTGGTAGCAAGCACCTCTGCAAACCTACTTTGGAATGCAGTCAGTCTGTAGCTTTAGATGGGCCAGGGGTGCAGGGGGGACCTGTTTCCTCCCTGTGTTGTAATGTTGCCTGACTGTGTCCTCAGTCCTTCTTTTTCTAATCAAGAGAGCTTCTGCCAAGGTTTCCCACTGTGCTTGGTAACTTCCCTTGTTCTGGTTCAACTAACACCCTTCCTTGAGAAATCTCTAAAAGCTTGAAGAACGTAGCCAACAACTTTCCTGAGTTTTCAATAGCAGTGCAGAATTGTTGGTATTTTTATTTTCCTTTGGCTTGGTCCCTGGGTCGGGAAGATCCCATGGAGGAGGGCATGGCAACCCATGCCAGTATTCTTGCCTAGAGAATCCCCACAGACAGAGGAGACTGATAGTCCATAGGGTTTGCAACTCCTATAGTCCATAGGGTTGCAAAGAATCGGACATGACTGAAGAAACTTAGCATGCACAGCCATATTTATGGGCTTCCCAGGTGGCTCAGATGGTAAAGAATCTGTCTGTAATGCAAGAGACCAGGGTTTGATCCCTGGACTGGGAAGATTCCTTGAAGAAGGGCATGGCAAGGCAACCCACTCCAGTATTCTTGCCTGGAGAATTCCATGGACAGAGGAGACTGGCAGGCTATACAGTCCATGGGGTCGCAAAGAATCGGACAAGACTGAGCCACTAACACTTTCACTGTCACTTTTGGTCATATCAGTGGGATTTGAAGAGGGCCTTTCAGAGACCTGTGCTCAAGCCATCATCTTCCACTGACATCTTTAACTCATATATATTTTGGCAGCAGATGGGGGGAATTGTGCCGGGCATGTTCACTTGTGTGGTCTTACTTAATCCACCAAACATCCCTTTAAGGTGTTTTATCATCATTCCCATTTTTCAGGCAAGTAAACTGAGGTTCAAAGAACATGTTTAAGTCTGTACAGCTAGTTAGAAGTGAACCCAGTAGGAAGCAGATCCCAATTTTTCTAATAAAGTATGCTGCTTTTCTACCACCCTGCCTGGCTTCTGTCTAAATTATCATGCTGGGCAGAGGCACAAGTCAAGTCCAGTCTTTGATGATATGTGATCTTGTCACTTTCTTGCTGTGTGACCTTGGGCCAGTTATTCAGTTTCTGCTTCGGTAAAATGGGAATAATAATATATGTGCTTTTAGAATTTGGAGAGAGAGTACATGTCAGGGCTTTCAAACTCAGATGCCTTTAGGAACTTGGCAGGTGGCATAAATATGTGAGGTGGCCTCATGTAAGATTATCTGGAGTGATGGGAACTATGAACTCTGCAGAGGGCCTGCTCTGAAGACATCAAAATCTATTTGTTAAAAGTCACTAGACTGACTGTATGCCCACCAGAGGGGCTAAATGAAAAAAAAAATGTCAAAGATGGGGTGAAATTGGAATTTTCATAGATGGCTGGTGGGAATGTAAATTGTATTGTATAACATCTTTGGAAAGGCATTTTGGAAAACACACATATTCTGACCCAGCGTTTCAACTCTTGAGTGAACACAGAAACCAAAGGAATACAGATGCCCACCAAAAGTTCTATATGTTCAAGAATGTGCAAAATAGCAGCACTAATAATAGCCCCAAGCAGGAAACTACCATCACCTGACAATAGATGAATACTTTGTGGAATGTTAACACAATGGAATAATACAGAGCAATGAGAACGAAGAAACAATTACAGGCAGCAATAGGGACACGTGGCCATGAGGTTAAGCAACAGAAGCTACAGAAGGAAGAACATAACATTGTACGATTTCACAGGCTGAAAAGTAGGATAAACGAACCCATGCTGTGGATAGAAGTTAGTGGAAGGGAGTTTGAGAAGGGCTTCTGGGGGTGTTTCTGCTGTTCACTTTATGAAAATCACCAAGCTCCACACTTTAGATATGTTGGTTGTGTGAAGCTACATATTCTTTAAGCCACTTTTATTCTTGAAACAAGCTTTACTGATACAAGATCAGTTGAAGAGTTTCAATCAAAAGCTGGATGTGACCAAGTAAAGGTATAATGCAGGAATGAGATGCAGAAGACGGGGAGACCAGTAAGGAAGCTTATAATAGAGTAACAGAGAGCTGAACCCACACGTTGAAAACCTACTATGTATAAAACAGTCATCTGAAAATATCAATTACTCTCCTATCATCTGTAACATCTTTATCCAATACAGTTTTCTTTAAACAACTTATTTTTCAAATAAAAGGAATTGTCCATAATAATTTTTATGTACTAGCTATTTTTTCAAATATACAATAAATAAAGGATTGTTTCCACTTTAGATTATGACAAACTAGCCTTTATGAATTAATTCTTCTGTGGAAAATGACTAGTAGCCTGGATAAAAAGTATTTCAAAATTGGCCCTTGAGGGTTCAGGATCCTAAAGAAAATAGGAACACAGAGACATTCTGTGATGATTTTCCCCTTGAGGGACTTAGCGATTCATGGGTGGCAGGTGTGAGTGTTAAGAAGCCAATAAGAACTTTTGGTAGCCTCTCAGGCTGAGGAAACCGACAATCTGAGTTTGAGGCCTTGCAAACAACCTGAATTTTCAGCTGGGACTGCTGAAGGGCCCGAGGCATAAGAGGAAAACAGAAATCAATCTACCCTCTCAATGACTGAAACCAGCATTGAATCAGCCTAATGTTTGATCCCGATAAAGTGCATTCCCAGTAGCCTACTTAATATTAGTTCAGAGACTTATTTCTTTCCTTGGATCCTGTAAGTTTGCTCTCTCCAGAGGCAGATGAGTGGTGAGGAAATAACCACAATCCCCACTGTTTATTAAACATTTGTTACGTGTCAGATTCTTTCTACTACACTAAAACAGATTACATTGTAATCCCAATTCTCTGCTAAGAAAACTGAATCTCAGAGTTAAATAACTTGCCCAAGATTACAAAACTTGTAAATGTTAGAAATCAGACGGGACTCATCTGTGGCTTCACAGTTGGTGTGCGTTCACTGTACCAGCAATCTGGACTCAGTTTGTAGCTGGCCTTATGTATACCTCATTGACCGTACAGTGGCACCTACATCTCATGGACACTGCATGTTTCCAACTGGCAGGTCCAAGCGCTTCCTCTTTTAGGCAACAAGATGTAAAGGTAAGTTCTTGGGACTAGGTCATAATTCTAAGCTCCCCTACCCCCTGACTCTCGGTTCTTTCTGAAGTTTCCTGGTACCTGTGGCTTTACCTCATCCCATTTCATCAGTTGTCTTCTCCTACTACGGGACTAGGCTGCCAGCAATCTTTTACATCTGACCTGACCTTTCCCTGCTTTTCAGTAGACCATTATCTTTCCTGAGTCTATCCTGTTAATTTTTCTGACTTTTATTTCAATAAAACTCAGTTCATTTGGCTCCAACATATAGACTAAGTGCTAGTCTGTTTTCACTTCTGATGTCATCTGCAATCAATTGATAGTGGCTTCCTGGAACCCCGTGGCAGAAGGACAGTGAGGCACATTCACATTGAGAGCTAGTGCGTGCCTGGTTTGATGAATGATGTCTGATGTGAGCGTTGGTTGGGAGGGAGGGGGAATGGTAGCTTCACACCACACATTCGTCTCTACTAGTCTATGCTCTGGCCACTGTTCACCTTCCCAACTACCCCTATTTTGTTTCTAGAAGAATGAGATGAGTTTTTGGTGTGAAATTCCCTTCAGGTGCAGTTCCATAAGGAGGGATGCCCCCATGGGTCATGTTGGGGTCCTTTTAAACTCCCTTCAGGTGATGTTTATAGAGGTTCAGCTACTTAGTAGGAAATATCAGAGCAGAGACATAAACCTTGGCTCCTAGGAGCAAATTCTCCTCTCTTTGCTGTATTAAGTCTCTATCTAGGTCTTTCTACAGCTGATTACGGTTTATGAACCAAGAATTTATACACTTGACCTGATAAGTTTTTTTTTTTCTGAGCTGTGACTATTTTTACATGAGAGGCCTAGCCAGGTTATAAAAAAGGAATCACATGACGTTATACATTTAATGAATCACCTTCTTTATTGAAAAGAATCAGGTTACATGAAATTGGGATGGTCCCTGAACACCAAGAACATATCTTTTGCATAAAAAAGTGTGAAAGTGGAGAACTGACTTACGTCACTCACGGGACAGTGGTTGTGGGCACCTTGGAACAGGTTTTCCTCTTTTTTTGCCTTAGAGGTGCTTCTATGCCTGTCTCTCTTTCTGCCTTCAAGCTCTTTTCTAACTCCCTTATCCCTTCAGTTTTGCTTTCTCTGCAACGTCTATTATTCCTTGTCTCTCAGTGAGGAGTTTCAGTCAAATTAACCACTTCTAGTCCCAGAACTTCCAGAAAAATAGCTTCACGTCTATAAACTGACTTCTTTCTGCCTTTCAGCCAGGAAATGGAAATTGTTCACTGACCTATATACCATGTGGTATTCTACATGTTAATCCATGGGGAAAGGGTTTTGCAGAGAGGGTATTATAAGCTAGCTGAAAATGCTGAAACCTTGGAAAGGTGGAACTTGAAAGAAACCACAGAGGTTATTTAACCTACCCACTCTTGAAATGAGAGGGCAGAGGGGCCCAGAATGTTTAATAATCTCCCAATGTCATGGGCTGGACTGTGTCCTCCAACAATTCATGTGTTCATGGACTAACAGCAAGACATTATTTCCAAATAGAGCCAGAATATGGTTATGACTGAATGACAACAACGATGGTTATATCTGGAGATAATGTCTTTCAAGAGGTACTTAAAGGAAAATGCAATCTTGAGGATGGCCACTAATCCAATCTGACTGGTCCTTATGGAGGAAGTGAAAAGAAAGTGAAGGTGAAGTCTCTCAGTCGTGTCCGACTCTTTGCAACCCTGTGAACTGTAGCCCACCAGGCTCCTACGTCCATGGGATTCTCCAGGCAAGAATACTGGAGTGGGTTGCCATTTCCTTCTCCAGGGGATCTTCCCAACCCAGGGATCAAACCCGGGTCTCCTGCACTGCGGGCAGACGCTTTAATCGCTGAGCTATCAGGAAAGCCCACCTCAAATAGAGACTTCCAGAGAAACCAAACCAGTTGGCACTTTGACTTTGGACTCTAGCCTCCAGAACTGTGGGGAAATATATTTCTGTTGTTTGTCACCTAGTCTGTGGTATTTTGTTATGGCAACCCTAGTAAATGAATACACTCAGCTAGGAGGAATGGATTGAAACCCAGGTCCCTGAATCAAAATGTAGGTGCTTTTCTCTTTCTGTTCCATTTATAATGATCCCTAACACTGTTTGTGACAGGATATACAACACAAATCTGCCTTTCCTTTAAGATTTATGGATTGAAGACTGCCATCAAAATTAGGCTGAACTATGAGTAACAAAATAAGAAGAGAGAAGGACAAGAACACAAAACTGTCATTACTTGAATATGTGAGTAGAAAAGACAAGGAATCTACATATGAAATTTTATAACTAATAAAAGATTTAGCAAATATATCTGGATAAAAGATCAATATAAAAAATTTCATTCTGATCCACAGAAATCATCAAATATAAAAAATAATTTAAAATAATAATTAGATATCAAGGAAACATTTATATTGTTGAATTCTAATTACTAATATTTTTGGAAGATTTTAAAATTTACATTCATGAGGGATATTGGTTTGCAGTTTTGTTTTTGGTGTGATTTTTGTTTGATTTTTGTATCAGGGTAATTCTATCAGGCTATCAGGTAATTATCAGAGTAAACTGGACTAGGAAGCATTCCTTCTATTTTTTTGGAAGAAATTGTGTAATGTGTTGGTGCTAAGTTGCTTCAGTCATGTCCTTCTTTTCCTGACCCTCTGGACCATAGCCCACCAGGCTCCTCTCTCCATGGGATTCTCCAGGCAAGAATACTAGAGTGGGTTGCCACGCCCTCCTCCAGGGGATCTTCCTGACCCAAGGATCAAACCCGCATCTCCTGCAGCTCTTGCATTGCAGGCGGATCCTTTTACTGCTGAGCCACCCGGGAAACCCATAAAACTGGTAGAGTTCCCCAGTGAAACCAGCTGTACTTAAACATTTTTTTTTTTAACTTAAATGGTTTTGAGGGGAGAGTTTTTAAATTCCAAATTCAATATTTTTGATAGAGAGCGATTCCAATTATTCATTTCATATTGAGTGAGTTAGGGTAGTTTATGTATTTTGAGGAATTGGTCCATTACATCTAAGATGTCAAATATATAAATGTAGACTTGTTCCTGGAAGTCCTTATTCTTTGGACAGGTGCAGGGCTTATTGTGATGTACACTGTTTCATTTCCTGTACTGGTAGTTTGTGTCTTCTTTTTCCCTGTGTTTAGTCTTGCTAGAGGTTTGTCAATTTTACTGCTCTTAAAAAAAAATTGGTTCTCTGTTTTCCTGGTTTTTCTAGTTTTGTGTTTTCTATTTTCATTCACATCTGCTCTTTTATTATTCTCTTCCTTCTGCTTGCTCTATTTATTTTGCTCTTTTCCTTGGTTTTTGAAGTAGGAGTAGAAATAACTTATTTAAGACATTTTTTTCTTTTCTAATGTAAGTGTTTAGTGCTATAAATTTTCCTCTCAGCACTGCTTTAGCTGTGTTACCCAAATGTTAACATGCCACAGTTTCACTTTCATGCATTACAGTGTATTTCTTTTATTTTCCTTGAGACTTCCTCTTTGACCCATGGGTTATTTAAAAGTGTGTTGTTTAGTTTTCAAGTGCTTAGATATTTTCCTCTCAATTTTTTTTTATTGATTTCTTATTTCGTTGCAATGAATTCAGAGGACTGTATAATTTCAGTTCTTTTAAGTCCGTTGAGGTTTGTTTTTTGCCCCAGGACATGATCTATCTTGGTGAATGTTCCATGTGTGCTTGAAGAAAATATGTTCTGTACTGTTGTCAGCTGAATGTATTACATATGTCAGTTAGACCCTTGGTCAACTGTGTTGTTTAGTACTATATCCTTGGTGCCTTACTGTTAGTTCTATCCATTTCTGAGAGTGGGGTTGAAATCTCCAACTTTAATTATGGATTTGTTCTTGGCTCCATCAGTTTTTGCTTCATGTATTTGAGGCTTGGTTGCTTGGTGCACACATGTTTAGCATTGTTTTCTTCCCTAGTGAATTGACTCTTCTATCACTATTTAATGTCCCTATTTGTCTCAAGTGATGTTTTTTTTTCTGACTATAGTCAGTCTGAATTTAATATGGCACCTCAGGTGTTTTTTGAAATTGTTTGCATGATATAACATTTTCTGTCCTTCTATTTTCAGCCAACTCACACCATTTTTTTGAAGTGAGTTTCTTCTAGAAGTAAAATGGTCAGATCATTGTTTTCTTTCTTTTTTTGATTTTTGTTTAATTCTTGGTATTTTAATTTGTGTGTTTATACCATTTATATTTAAGGTAAAGTGAAAGTCGTTCAGTCATGTTCGATTCTTTGCGACTACATGGACTATACAGTCCATGGAATTCTCCAGGCCAGAATACTGGAGTGGGTAGCCTTTCCCTTCTCCAGGGGATCTTCCCAACCCAGGGATCAAACCCAGCTCTCCTACATTGCAGGCGGATTCTTTACCAGCTAAGCCACTAGGGAAGCCCATATTTAAAGTAACTATTGGCTTCAGTTCAGTTCAGTCGCTCAGTTGTGTCCAACTCTTTGGGACCCCATGAATCGCAGCACGCCAGGCCTCCTTGTCCATCACCAACTCCTGGAGTTCACTCAGACTCATGTCCATCGAGTCAGTGATGCCATCCAGCCATCTCATCCTCTGTCGTCCCCTTCTCCTCCTGCCCCCAATCCCTCCCAGCATCAGAGTCTTTTCCAGTGAGTCAACTCTTTGCATGAGGTGGCCAAAGTACTGGAATTTCAGCTTTAGCATCATTCCTTCCAAAGAAATCCCAGGGCTGATCTCCTTCAGAATGGACTGGTTGGATCTCCTTGCAGTCCAAGGGACTCTCAAGAGTCTTCTCCAACACCACAGTTCAAAAGCATCAATTCTTTGGCACTCAGCCGTCTTCACAATCCAACTCTCACATCCATACATGACCACAGGAAAAATCATAGCCTTGACTAGATGGACCTTTGTTGGCAGAGTAATGTCTCTGCTTTTGAATATGCTATCTAGGTTGGTCATAACTTTCCTTCCAAGGAGTAAGCATCTTTTAATTTCATGGCTGCAGTCACCATCTGCAGTGATTTTGGAGCCCCCCAAAATTAAGTCTGACACTGTTTCCACTGTTTCCCCATCTATTTCCCATGAAGTGATGGGACCGGATGCCATGATCTTCGTTTTCTGAATGTTGAGCTTTAAGCCAACTTTTTCACTCTCCACTTTCACTTTCATCAAGAGGCTTTTTAGTTCCTCTTCACTTTCTGCCATAAGGGTGGTGTCATCTGCGTATCTGAGGTTATTGATATTTCTCCTGGCAATCTTGATTCCAACTATTGGCTTATTAGGGCTTAAGTGTGCCACTTTATTTATTTTCCATTGTTCTCTTTCTGGTTCTCTTGTTTCTGTGGATTACTTAAGGATTTTTATGATTCCACCTTGATTTAGTCATATAATTTTGCATATATCCTTTTTGTAAAGTTTTCTGATATATGTTAAGGTTGGAATTTACACACATATGTTATCAAAAGCTGCTGGTATCAGTTTATCACTTTGAGTGAAGTGTAGAAAACTTATTTTCATTTGTAATACTCTTTATACCTCAAAGATATGTGCTAAGTCGCTTCAGTTCTGTCTGATTCTTCGTGACACTGTGGACTGCAGCCTGCCAGGCTCCTTTGTCCATGGGATTCTCCAGGCAAGAATAGTGGAGTGGGTTGCCATGCTCTCCTCCAGGGGATCTTCCCAACCCAGGGATCAAACCTACATCTCTTATGTTTCCTGCATTAGCAGGTGGGTTCTTTACCACTAGTGCCACTAGTTGCTAAACAGATGGAATTTATGTTTCAAACATTGTGAGATTGTGAGTTTGATTTGAGGTTGTATATACAGAAAAATTTTTAAGTTTTTTGGTATAACTTCTCTTTTTCGATGGTTTTTCTGGTTGTTAAATGATGAAATTACCCCCTTATTAACTCTCTGTTACATATGTCCCTAAGTTTAGAATTTTCTAGTCTGTCTTGATACATAAAACACACACACATACATATATACATGTCATCTTCAGGATTTTGAGAAGGGTGGTATTAACCTTATAACTTAATGTGAAAGGATTAAAGTCTTAATAATATTTGGAAACATATACCCTTCTCCCCTTGCAGCCATGAGATTAAAAGACGCTTACTCCTTGGAAGGAAAGTTATGACCAACCTAGATAGCATATTCAAAAGCAGAGACATTACTTGGCCAACAAAAGTCCGTCTAGTCAAGGCTATGGTTTTTCCTGTGGTCATGTATGGATGTGAGAGTTGGACTGTGAAGAAGGCTGAGTGCCGAAGAATTGATGCTTTTGAACTGTGGTGTTGGAGAAGACTCTTGAAAGTCCCTTGGACTGGAAAGAGATCTATCCAGTCCATTCTGAAGGAGATCAGCCCTGGGAGTTCTTTGGAGGGAATGATGGTGAAGCTGAAACTCCAGTACTTTGGCCACCTCATGCAAAGAGTTGGCTCACTGGAAAAGACTCTGATGCTGGGAGGGATTGGGGGCAGGAGGAGAAGGGGACGACAGAGGATGAGATGGCTGGATGGCATCACTGACTCGATGGACATGAGTCTGAGTGAACTCCGGGACTTGGTGATGGACAGGGAGGCCTGGCGTGCTGCGATTCATGGGGTCGCAAAGAGTCGGACACGACTGAGCGACTGAACTGAACTGAACTGAACTGAACCCTTCTCCCCTGGATAGATAAGAAATATAGATGATATTGATATAGATGTTACATTTTGGTAGCATTTTTGTCATTTTCATTGTAGAGAACCTACAAATTTCTCATTAAGATAATTTATAAGCATTTAATGATAATTTAACATAATTTATAATGTATGCTGTTCTTATGCATATTATCATTTTATCTATTATAACTTTTCACTAGCTTTCAAGAAAAAAAGCGGTTGATTTTTAATAATAATCTTGATTCTAAACTCTCTTTTCCACTTATTTAGGAAACGTTCTTGAGGCTTTTAGGTTTGTAATTTGATACATTCTTAATAGTATAGAAATAGTTTAACTACAACTAGTTTATGAATTTGCTTTCAAAGAGAAGCAGCATATAAAAGAAGGAACATAGATTTTTAAATTCATGCAGATCCTGATCCAAATTGCTTTTCTGCCATGACTGTCTTTATGGCACTTAACTTCACTGAACTTATCAGTGTCCTTAGCTGTTAAAAATAGTTTGCACTAGTTTGCATCATAGCCTAGTTGTGACAGTTAAATGAGGTAATGAATATAAAGTACCTAACACAGTATTGATAAAGAGTGAATATGCAATAAACACATTATTTCTCTATTTAATACTTACCTTCATACCTTTTGCTTGTGTTCTATGATAGAGAATCTTGGAATTGAAAAGTAGGGACATTGTGTATTTGTCTCTTTTGCTGGACCATATGATCCTAGAAGGCGTGGAGTGGCAGAATAATATCACCTGACACAGAAACTCTGACTGATTATAATTTTCTGCTTAGGGATCAAGGTTGAGAAGGATGAGTATTGGGTTGATTGATCATGTCTGCCACTAGTGTGTACTGGGATGGTGATAGAACATGTACGATATACATCATGGCTCTATACTTTGCTGATTCACCTCTAGCAAATGAAAAGCACAGAGACAGTCCCTAAGAATGAATGAATGAATCTCCTACGTTTTGGCATGAAACAAATAAAGTAAACTCATATGTGAAGTCGCTTAGTGGTGTCCGACTCTTTGTGACCCCATGGACCGTAGCCTACCAGGCTCCTCCGTCTATGGGATTTTCCAGGCAAGAATACTGGAGTGGGTTGCCATTTCCTTCTCCAGAGGATCTTCAAACTTACATGATCAATGTTAAATTGAGAGGTTAACCTTCAGATTGATCAAATTTATCATATTTTCACATAAGGATTTTATGAAAAACAATATGTTAAAAAGAAGGTGAATTCTGGTATCAAACAAATTTGGATTCAAACTACACCTTCCCTGCTTTCTAGCTGTGTGTCCTTCAGACAAAATCTCTTTGAATTTCAGTTTCTTTTTATTAAAAGACATAATAATGTTTGAATTCCCTTAGTTTTCCTCTTTCAGAGAATGTCTTGATTTCTCTTCATTCCTGGACTATACTTTCTTTGGATATAGGATCCTGGTTTGAAAGTCCCTATTTCTCTGTACTTAGAAGAGGTACCATTTCCTCTGGTCACTATGATTTCTGATCATAAATCTGCCCTCATACAATCCTTTTTTTAAAAAAATGTAAAGGTAAGGTGCTATTTTCCTCTTGTTACATGAAAGATTTTTTTCTTTGACTTCAGTTTTCAGAAGTTTGATGTTGATGATGAATGTTGAAGTGAATTTCTTTAGTTTTATCTTGTTTGGGGCTCACTTATCTTGGGACTTTAGGTTTTTGACAGAATTTTAAAGCTCTCTCTCTTCAATCCCTTAATCCCTTTTGCTAATCTCTACTTTTTCAGCTTCTTGATTGTTCTGTCTGCTAGTTCCAAGTAATCGCGAAGAGTTTATTTCGGTCCCTTCCTGTTCCTTCCACTTCCCTTTTGGTTAGTTCTTGAGACTGATGAGTTGCTGCTTGAAAAGACACAACAGCTACCTTTAGATTGTTGAAATTGTGTTTATGTTTGCTGTCCATATATAGACAAAGACATTTGTGGGTCTGTGCTAGTATAAAGGCTCTGGATAGATTCTTAGCCTATACAGAAATTCTTTGGGGAGCTGCCACGCATGGTGTGCAGAATTCATCATAGCCTGTAGTTGCAGTGCTTCTTAACAGCTTGCACAGACCCTTTTCTCTACAGAAATCTGGTATTTCTGGCTGCTACAGTGTGATACAGTTGGACTGTTGAATGCCAAGCTCCAAGGCTGCATCAAGGACTGAGATTCAAAGAAGGGTCTTCTGCTTGCCGTTCATCCATTCCACTTTACTTGCCAATCAGTGCAGAAATCATCTCCATATTCTATACTCATGAGCTGTTAGAGGAATCTCTGTATCTAAGTCACCATCTCATTTCACATAGGAGGATAATGAGCCTCAAATGAGGGGAGGAGATATATTTCAGGTATCCCTTTATGACAGTAGAAGGGGACAGCACCCTGGGCTCCAAACGCTACCTTTAGAACTCTTCCTTGCAGCATGACATGTATTATCTGTCAAGTACATCTTACTTTGACAAAGTGCTCATCACAGAAATGCGATACATATATGACAAAGCTAAGCTGCCCCAAGGTGGAGGTTGGCAGATCTGGGTCGGTGGTAGCTAAGACCATGGAGAAGGCAATGGCAACCCACTCCAGTGTTCTTGCCTGGAGAATCCCAGGGACGGGGGAGCCTGGTGGGCTGCCGTCTCTGGGGTCGCACGGAGTCGGACACGACTGAAGTGACACAGCAGCAGCAGCTAAGACCAACCAGCACAGAACTGGTGACTATTTCACTTGTATGGGCCATATCATAGCCACCCTGGCCAACAAATGAGAACCAGCCACATCCCTTGGGCACCATCCAGTGGAGAGGACCTAGGGAAGTGCCATCCATTACGTCACACGCTTGACAGAGTGTGATGACAATTAACATATGCAGTACAGTTGCATCAGGAGTTGAAATCTCCCCAGAACTGAGGCCCCAGAGTCCTGAGTTTTCATCTCAACTCTGCTACTTACATGCTTTGAAGCCTCTGACAACAATACACTTCTCTTTTCAGGTTCTTAGATTCAACATCTGATATAGGCAGAATAATGCCCCCCTTACCTGCCTGGTATCCACATCCCAATCACTAGAATCTGTTAAGTTATCTTGCCCAACAAAAGAGATTTTGCTGATGTAATTAAGAGATTGGAGATATCCAGCTGGACCCAATATAAACACATGGGCCCCTGAAAGTAACCTTCAGAATGGTGATCATCAAAAAGTCTACAAATAATAAATGTTGGAGAAGGGTGTAGAGGAAAGGGAACTCTCCTACACTGTTGGTGGGAATGTAAATTGGTGCAGCCACTATGGAAAACAGTATGGAGTTTTCTTAAACTAAAAATAGAGGTACCATATGCTCTAGAAATTCTGAAAGTGAAAGTCACTCAGTCGTGTCTGACTCTTTGCAACCACATACAGTCCATGGAATTCTCCAGGCCAGAATACTGGAGTGGATAGCCTTTCCCTTCTCCAGGGGATCTTCCCAACCCAGGGATCAAACCCAGGTCACTTGCATTGCAGGTGGATTCTTTACCAGCTGAGCCACAAGGGAAGCCCAAGAATACTGGAGTGGGTAGCCTATCCCTTCTCTAACAGATATTTCTGACTCAGGAATTGAACCAGAGTCTCCTGCATTACAGGTGGATTCTTTACCAACTGAGCTATCAGGAAAGCCCTCCCTGGGCATATATCTGGAAAAGATGAAAACTAATTCAAAAAGATACATGCACCCCATTGGCAGCACTGTTTACAGTATCTAAGACATAGAAACAACTCAAGCGCCCATCAACAGATAATTGGCTTAAGAATATGTGATATGTATGTACAATGGAATATTATTCAGCCATAACAATGAATGAAATAATGTAATTTTCAGCAACATGAATGGACCTAGAAATTATCACACCAAGTGAAATAAGTCAGAGAAAGACAAATATCATGATACCACTTATATGTGGAATCTAAAAAATAATACAAAGAATTTTATATAAGACAGAAATAGACTCACAGATATAGAAAACAACCTTATGGTTACCAAAGGGAAATGAGAGGAGGGGTAAATTAGGAGTATGGGATTAACAGATTAAAACTACATAAAATGAATAAACAACAAGGATTTACTCTATACCACAGGGAACTACCTTCAATATTTTGTAATAACCAATAATGGAAAATAATCTGAAAAATATATACTCTGAATCACTGTGTTGTGTACCTGAAACTAACACAGTTTTGTAAATCCACTATAATTAAAAAATAAGCCAATATAAAAAGCTCAAACATCAGAGAACCTTTCCTGGCTATGGTCAGTGGGATCTGTGACAACGGAAGAAGGGTCAAACAGATTCAGTATTGCTGGCTTTGAAGGAGAAAGCAGCCACAAGCCAAGGAAGGTAAACAGTCTCTAGAAGCTGGAAAACACAGTAAATAATTCTCTACAGCCTCTGGAAAGGAATGCAGCCCTAACAACATCTTTATCTTAGCCCAATTACATGCCTGTTGGACTTCTGAATAAATTTGAATTGTTTTAAATCACTAAGTTTGGGATAATTTGTTACAACCGCAATAGAAAACTCATGTACGATCTTCAAGTCTGGAAGTCATAATGAATCAGCTGTTTTAAAAGCTAATTCCTTTAGGGACCTGTTCTCCAACCCACTGGCACAGTCCTTGTTGAGGCTTTCCTCTCTCTCTCCTGGGCTATCGTAGCACTTACCTCTCCGCCTGTTTCCTGCCATTAGCTGAACTCCTGTGTGCACTGTCCACACGAGTACCAAAAAGATCAGCCTTGAACATGTTTCTGGTCTCATCACAGCCTTCTTAAAATCCTTCCCTAATTTGTCATCTTCTGGACTGCTGGTTTTTTAATATTGTCTGTATTTAGGGAGGGCATCCTGTCAGTGATGGCACAGAAGAATATGTAAATATGAAGATACCCATCTTAGCAACATTTGTATATGCACGCGTGCTAAGTCACTTCAGTCATGTCTGACTCTTTGCGACCGCATGGACTGTAGCCCACCAGGTTCCTCTGTCTGTGGGAGTCTCCAGGCAAGAATACTGGAGTGGGTTGCCATACCCTCCTCCAGCGGATCTTCCTGACCCAGGGATCAAACCCGTGTCTCTTAGATCTCTTCCTTGTGTATGCATAGACACACAAAAACTTACATGTAAAATAACAGATTTGTGCATGTCTTGAAGCTCACTCATGCCTTCCAGGGTAAGGCATTCTGGTCACAAAGGGATGTATAAATTTCTTCCTATGAGATAAGGACTTTCCTACCTCTTCATCATATCCTTCTTAACACACGTCATGCCCTCTGGTACATTAAACTCCTTTTAGTTGCCCAAATATGCCAAGCCAGTTTTGACCACCATGTTCATCTGCTAGAATAATTTTTCCCCTCCATATTCATAACCTGACAGACAAGCAAACAGCTTTTCATGTTGAATACTCTTCTTAAAAGTCTTCTCTTTTCCTGACCAACTTTTTACTCTTTCTCCACCCACCCCACAGGTATAATCAGCCACATCTTCCTCTGTGTCCTTCACAGCCTTCTAGATGCAATCTATCAGCCATTCCATAACTGTGCTGTGCTCTTCTGTTCAAGCATCTCACCTCTTCTCCATCAGATGGTGCACCCTGGGTTGGGAAGGGCAGAGGATAGGAACCCTTCGTGACTCTCTGAGCAGTCTACCACCAAGCAGGGTTCGCAGTAAGAACCAGGAGCATGACTTTCGAATCAATGACTGGTTATGGAATTGACAGCTACGTCAGAGTGTTTCTTTAATGAACTCAGCCCTTTCTCTTTGCAATGCTGTGCTTTACAGGTCACCCAGCTTTGCTAAGTTTCCAAGTGTTGATCTTGCTGAACAAATCCATTTTAATTTCCGTATGGGCCTGGGGCACATGGGAATCCATTTGTTGCTATTTGTGTTTGATTCATTCAAAATAACTCATCACCACTTTGACCAATACTGTGCAGTTTTGTTCTCAATTCATGGTTCCTTCTTACCAAGGATTATCTCTCCATTGACCAGGGTGTCTGTTTTCTGCCAGGAACAGATCTGTTATCTGGAACGCCACACTGCACTCCAGATGATAAACTCATCCTGTGTTAACTGTGTCAATTTCGAGGATCTGAAAATGTGGCATAAAGAACACTGAACTGGAGGTCAAAAGATCTGGATTCTGATTCACATGGCCACCCACATCCCCGCAGACACATCACACATACATTTTTTCTCAGACTTAATCTTACCTGTACAATGGAAAAATTTGGAGTCAAAACACTACAGGGATTCTCTGGGTTGAAATTAATCATGTGTAAAGTCAATATCTAACCCTCACTGTATGTTTACATACAGCAATGTGTCATCTAATGTGTTTCCTACTAGTGATTAGGAAAACCAGAGTTCTGAAAGTGATGTGATTTTTTCCAAAATTATTCAGAACATCAGGGGGAATAAAATTTATATATTCTCACACCATTCATTCATACAGTCAATCTGTGTGTATTTTGAGGGTGTCTGTCTGTTATATGTCTGGCACCATTGCAGGGGCAGATAATCTGAAAATGGAGGTGACCCTTGCCTTCTAGGGCCTTCCTGGTGGCTCAGCTGGTAAAGAATCTGCCTGCAATGCAGGAGACCTGAGTTCAATCCCCAGGTTGGGAAGATCCCCTGGAGAGGGAATGGCTACCCACTCCAGTGTTCTGGCCTGGAGAATTCCATGGACTGTGTAGTCCATGGAGTCGCAAAGAGTCAGACATGACTGAGCGACTTTCACTTGCCTTCTAGTGACTGACAGTATAATGTGGGAATCAGTCATATGAACGAATATCCTGCAGTGTGATAAGTGCCATATTAGAGGGAATCATCAAGTGCTTTGGGAAGGGAGAAGGAGGGACTGGCTGAGTGAGAAGCAGGTGGAGTCCACTGTTGTACAAAACCATTTCTCATATATCATCTCTTGATCAGGAAGAGAAGAGGGTTTTTGTTTGCTTGTTTTGTTTTTAGTTTTCTCTCAAGTTTCTCTGCACATGAAAAGTAAAGTGACTTCAGTAACTTCCTGAAGTCTGTGAGGGTGGTAAGGAGCAGATTCAAGGAAGGCAGAAGGGCTCTTTGGCTGCCTGGTGTGGTTGTACTGAAAACTGCCTCTTTTTGGTCAACAGCCCCAATTCTTAGACAAACTGTGATACAACATAAAGTCATCTAGATATTCATGCCTTGAGAGAGGGGAACCAGGTCTTATTTATCTTTGCATTGTGGAATTCTAGTGGGACCCCAGTGGTCTCTACCAGAAGAATTTGGGTGGGTCAAGGCATTTGTAATGGGCTGGTGACAATTTGCACAAGCACTTTGCAGAAAGGACAGATAAAAATAAGTGTGGGTGAGAAGGGAAATTAGGAGAGCGTATGTTTTGTCTCAGAGGTTGACCCTTCAACACATCTCTATGGACAATTGCCAGAGCCTGGCACAAAGAGAAGGTGAAGGAGCTGTTTGCCATTAGAACTTCATGGGACTTCTGTGGGTCCTAGGTTGCAAGGTATGGCCAAAGTTGACTGTGATATGGGGGTCTTGTCCTCACTTTCATGTGGAAAGCAGTGGCTTTGACATGCTGAAGCTGCAGAGAACACTGGCCCCTTACATAATTCAAGAGACATCACAGAGGAGATGGTGCTGTTCAGCGTGGCTATGTCCAAATCTTGTGGGGTCACTCAGTGGTTGGCACCAGAAGAAAAGATACTTCTCTTACAAGGGAGCTGGTTGAGGAAGACTTGTCTAGGCATTTCACTGATCTGGGCCAAAATAAGACATATTCATGAGCCCCTGGGAGATGCTGTCTGAGTTGTTCAGAAGAAATCATGGCAGAAATTTTGGCAACTAGAGGTGGGTGAAACATGGGTTTCATTTGCAACCTCAGCACCTATCATCTACCTGCCCCATAGCAGGAACTCAGTGTCTGCCCATCTGAATGGAGCATCCTTTCAACATGACTCCTCCCCTTGCTCCATCAATAGGCACCCACTCTAGCCTTGCCCTTTCATAGGTGGTTCTGAACTTCCTCTTCTCCTTTATCATCTTATCTCCTCTCCTTTATCAGGTATCTGGACTCCCATCTCTCTTTACATTTCAGTTTAGAACTTTGAATTCTGAAGGCATTGGAGGCTCAGTAGCTAAATTTGAGTATAGTAAATGGATGAGAGGGCTGGATGGCATCACTGACTCAATGGACATGAGTTTGGGTAAACTCCGGGAGTTGGTGATGGACAGGGAGGCCTGGCGTGCTGCAGTCCATGGGGTCGCAAGAAGTCAGACATGACTGAGCGACTGAACTGGACTGAAATGCATACTGCTGAGTCAGTCCAACTTACTACAAAGTTGAAATATCCTGGGTGCCACTGGCACAAACTTACTTTATCATGTGCATGCCTTCAACATTTTTCTTTGTTTCCTAAATCAGCAAACATAGAAAATGTGTTCAGTTTTCTGTAGCAGAAGCCCTTTGAGCTTTTGAACAATCACCTAGCAAAGGTCACTGAACAGAAGAGTATACCAGGAACTTGATGACTTAGTTTCATTCAACAAGCATTTATCAAGCCTCAGTAGAACCCCTGCTGCTGGGAGTTCTTCAGGGGCTTTGTACCTGAAATGCCTCAGTAGGTACATTAGTAGCTGCTTAGGTTCCTGACTTTCCTTATTCACAAGTGGCCAAGTTTCTGGAAAATTCTTAAGATCTTTTTGGAATTCTAAACTTTCCCTTTGTACTAGATATGTCTGTACCATGAGTAACCTTTAAATTAGACATTGACCTTCAGAAAGTATTTCAGTCCCACTTTTGAGTTTGGTTCAAGAATTGTTTTTGCTTTTCCTCTCTCTCATTTGAGGTTATAGGGATTAAAGTGGAAAGACTGGCCACTCAAAGAACGTTGGACTTTTTCCAATCAACCAACTATTCCTAGTTGGTTGTTACCTAATAAATCTAACATCTCATACAAATAATTATTGATTAAATTGGTCCTGAGACATGACTATGAGAGAGACCATGACTCAAGACAAAGGCATCAAAATCTGGAGCCAGTAAGCCTGAATTTGAATTCTGGTTCTTTTTTATTATTATTGTCTTATATTGAAGTATAGCCAGTTAACAAAGCTGCGGTAGTCCCAGGTGCAGAGCAGAGTGACTCACATACATATACATGTATCCATTCTCCCCCAAGGAGATCAAACCAGTCAGTCCTAAAGGAAATCAACCCTGAATGTTCATTGGAAGGACAGATGCTGAAGCTCTGATACTTGGGTCACCTGATGTGAAGAGCCAACTCATTGGAAAAGACCCCGATGCTAGGAAAGATTGAGGGCAGGAGGAGAAGGGGACGACAGAGGATGAGATGGTTGGCTGGCGTCACCAACTCAATGGACATAAGCTTGAGCAAATTGGGAGATAGTGAAGGACAGGGAAGCCTGGCATGCTGCAGTTCACAGGGTCATAAAGAATAGGTGCAACTTAGTGACTGAACAACATTCTCGCCCAAACTACCCACCCATCCAGGCTGCCATATAACATTGAGCAGAGTTCCCTGTGCTATACAATAGGACCATGCTGGTTATCCATTTTAAATATAGCAGTGTGTACATGTCTATTCCAAACTCCCTAATAATCCCTTCCCCTTATCCATCTCCCCTGCAATCATGTAGATTTCATTCTCTAAATCTGTGAGTCTGTTCCTGTTTTGTATATAGGTTCATTTGTATCATTTCTTTTTAGATTCTGCATATAAAGGATATCATATGATAATTTTCTTTCTGTATCTGACTTCACTCAGCATGTCAATCTCTAGGTCCACGCATGTTGCTGCAAACGACATTATTTCCTTCTTTTTCATGGCTAAGTAGTATTCCATTGTATATATGTACCACATCTTTATCCATTCATCTGTCAATGGACACTGGAGTTGCTAGATTTGAGTTCTTGTTCTGCCACTTAACCGTTATGTGACTTTGAGCCATCTGCGTAAACTCTTTTGCCTTGTTTTCAACTGAAAAATGAAGGAGATAAAATATTGATGTATTTCTCATCAGAAGGTTTGAGGATTGAGTTCATACATGGAAAATTATTAGTAAAATACCTGAATGGTAGTAACTCCTATATTTGCAAATTATAGCAGTATAATGATTACTAGTAATAGAAGATGTGTGAGTGAAAGTAAGATACAGTTGCATGCTAATACAGAAAAATTTCTATGGCTTATATCAGATACAAACTAAACTTTTCTGCCTAAGAGAATTCACTAGTAAGTGGCAATTTCTCCAGAGATAAAAATATCAAAATTAACCATCTCCCTTCTCTGTGTCTATATACTCCAAACTATCTTCTGAGGACTAATTCAACTTTCCAGGTATCTTAATATTAGGAGAGTGGTATTGACATGATGGACAACAGGAGGAAAGTGGTAAATTGCATTTAAAAATCAATCTTGTGCGAAATTAGTATCAGCATGCCGCTGAAAATCTCTCCTTTTTAGGTGTTCTGATAAGATCATTTTCTGGACTTCTAAGGCCCTAGACCATGGTGGATTTGTGAAAACAGTGCTCTTCTGGGGGTTCATTACCAGCCTTGCGTGGGACCATTGCTTGTGTTTCGTCATGTGCTATGCACTCGCATTGCATTTAGATTTCAATGGGTCACACTTTAATTTTAATGGAATCTCTAAGCTCTCCAGTCCTTAATGAAATAATACTTTTCTGTGGTAGGCATGCTTCAGAAGGCAGAACTGGAAGCTCCAGAAGATTAAAGGCTGTGAATGTCTTATCGACCTTGCAGAATGTCAGACGTGTAGTGGGCACTCACATTTGTCACATAATTTCATGTATTCTCAATGATTTTAACATAGCCTCCCAGGAAGAACTGGCCTATATCCTCCTTTTATAACCAATATGAACAAAATGTAATTAAACAATCTGCATGTTCTAATACACTGCACACAGCTCTATTCTGAAAACCCACTTAAACTCCCAGGATGCTTTCAAAAGAGGGGGTACTTCTTTCCCATATTCCATTTGTCACACGTTCAAATCACTTTAATCTACCACTAGTGGTGGAGAAGGTCGTGAAATATCTCATTCCACAAAGGCAATTTAAACGAAAGAAAAGCCAGATAGTATATTTCGAATGAGAGAGATTCTGATGTCTATTTTGAGGAGAGGGTCATCTCAAGGTCAGAAGACAATCTACAGAATTGCCAAAAATGAGAGAGAACACTTCCAGATTATGGTCAAAGTGTGTCCTGTTTGAGATGCCCTTAGAAGTCTGGGCCCTCCGGTTGAGTTGATCAAGGGCAGAGTTCATTTAAAATGTGCCATTTTTTCCAACATGAAACCATAAAATTACCCAGATTCCTTTGAGTCTCAGAATCCACTTGAGAAAACCGACAACTACCAGGGGCATTAAAATAATTTTTTTTCCCCTCTGCACTTTATATAAACAAAGTGAACATCTTTGTTTCTTTCAGTGATTTTTACCTTAAGTTTTATTTTATATAATATTAACACAGTTACTTGCTTTATGTTTGTTAGCCTTCTTGAAGCAAGTATTTTCTGCTGCTTTATTTTCAGGGGAAATTTTGTTTTGTATGTTTCCTAAAAATGACAAGTGGCTGGATTTTTCAAATACAATGTAAGGGTATCTCTTAAAAGTGAGTTCAACACGTTCATATCCATGGTGTTTATTAAGTTGGGATTTGTTTGTTTCATATGTTTTGCTTTCATTTCACTATTATTTCTAGTTGCTTTCCCCTCTGTTCTGTTCTTGCCTTCCTTTGTCTTTATCAAGTCTTGTTTACCCCTGTATTTTAAAATATATGTTCTACTTGTTTGAATAAGTTCATTTACTTGCCTTCTAGTAGTTAACATTAGATTCTTAATATCATTATTAATAAATAATTTACACACCCTAAATTTTATCCATTTAATGTGTACAACTCAAAGGTTTTTCTATATTTTTAAAGTTAATGCCACCATCATCCCCCATGATCTAATTGTCAATATTTTTTACCACCACACACACAAAAACACTTTGATCCCCACAGCAATCTATCTCTCCCCTTTCCTAGCCCTAGGCAACCAACTGATCTACCTTTTTCTCTGTATATTTGCCTATTCTGAATATTGAATATAGTAAATATCCAGTATAATGTTGAATAGAAATGGAAAGAGTGGCCATCCTTGTCTCATTCCTGATCTTAGGGATAAAGGAATGAATCTCTTGCCATTAAGTATGATGATCAGATCAGATCAGTTGCTTAGTCATGTCCGACTCTTTGAGACCCCATGAATCACAGCACGCCAGGCCTCCCTGTCTAACACCAACTCCCGGAGTTCACTGAGACTCACGTCCATCGAGTCAGTGATGCCATCCAGCCATCTCATCCTCTGTTGTCCCCTTCTCCTCCTGCCCCCAATCCTTCCAAGCATCAGAGTCTTTTCCAATGAGTCAACTCTTCGCATGAGGTGGACAAAGTACTGGAGTTTCAGCTTTAGCATCATTCCTTCCAAAGAAATCCCAGGGCTGATCTCCTTCAGAACGGACTGGTTGGATCTCCTTGCAGTCCAAGGGACTCTCAAGAGTCTTCTCCAACACCACAGTTCAAAAGCATCAATTCTTTGGCGCTCAGCCTTCTTCACAGTCCAACTCTCACATCCATACAAGACCACAGGAAAAACCACAGCCTTGACTAATGATAGCTGCTGGCTTTTCATAGATACTCTTTCAGATTAAGGAGGTTCTTTTCTATTCTTAGTTTTTAAAGCATTTTTATCATAAAAGAGTGTTAGATTTTTTTCAAGTGCTTTTCCCCTGCATTTTTGAATATTATTACAAAATCTTTGCCCTTTATTTTATTAATGTAGTGTATTCCATTGACTAATTTGGGGATGTTAAACCAGCCTTTCATTGTTGGGATAAATCTCACTTGGTGAAACTGTATGATCCTTTTAAAATGGTGTTATATTAAGAGTGCTACTGTGTGTATGTATATGCATATAGATAGATAGATAAAAAGAGAGGGAGCGAGAGAATTTTTGCCTCTCTTGTGTCTCCTTTGGGCTTCCCTGATAGCTTAGTTGGGAATGGATGTGAGAGTTGGACTATAAAGAAGGCTAAGTGCCAAAGAATTGATGCTTTTGAACTGTGGTGTTGAAGAAGACTCTTGAGAGTCCCTTGAACTACAAGAAGATCCAACCAGTCCATCCTAAAGGAAATCAGTCTGGAATATTCATTGGAAGGAATGATGCTGAAGCTGAAACTCCAATACTTTGGCCACCTGATGTGAAGAACTAACTTATTGGAAAAGACCCTGATGCTGGGAAAGATTGAAGGTGGGAGGAGAAGGGGATGACAGAGAATGAGATGGTTGGATGGCATCATTGACATGATGGACATGAGTTTGAGCAAGCTCTGGGAGATAGTGATGGACAGGGAAGCCTGGTGAGCTGCAATCCATGGGATTGCAAAGAGTTGGACACAACTGAGCAACTGAACTGATTGACTATGTCTCCTTCATTGGCAGGCAGATTCTTTACCATGAGCTACCTGGGATGCCCACATATACAGATATCCCCTCCCTTTTGGACTTCAGTAAAACCCAAATGAGCATTTTGGTCAACCCAATACAATCTAAACTGAAACAACTAACACATTTGGTTTAGCAGGGGGGTTTATTTCTTTTACTCATCATTGCTTCATGCACCTCTTCTCTCCCTCCTGAATTAGTTTTTCTCCTTCCTATAAGACGGCCTCTAGTAACTTTTTTTTTTTTTTTTTTTTTGGACCATAAGTTTTTCTGAGTCCATATATCAGTGCAAATATCATTTTGCCTTGACTCTAGAATCAAATTTTGGCTGGCCACAGAATTCTAGATTTGAAGTAATTTTCAGTGAGAACTTCTAACTTTTGTTTTAATATTAGCTACATTCAAATATACAATACCTGATTGTTAACTAGTCACCATGCTGTAAATAACATCCTCAGAACTTATCTTATAGCCAGAAGTAAATACCTTTTGATCACCTTCACCCATTTCCCCCACCTTTTACCCCCTGCTCTGGCAATCACCAATCTGCTCTTTGTTTCTAGTTCCACATACCGATGAGATCACGCAGCATTTGTCTTTCTTGGTCTGACTTATTTCACTTCCTTATTCTTTTTTTGCTGCATTCTAAGAGAATTCCTGGGTTCAGTCTTCCAGCTCACTAGTTCCCTTTTTGATTGTGTCCCTTCTACCATTCAAGTGATCTACTGCTTTTTTTTTGTTGTTCATTATCTAACTTTCCAATTTTTATGATCTCTAGCTGGTATTTTATGGATATAAGTCCTTTTATCTCTGACTCTGTGATTTCAATTTTCCTTATTCTACAGTCCTATTTTGCTCATTCCCATCCCTCTGAATTGCTGGCCATAGGCTCTCAATTTAAGTTTATTTATTTATTTATTTTAATTGAAGTATAGTTGATTTATAGTGTTGTACCAACCTCTGCCGTACAACAAAGTGATTCAGTTATATACACATATACATTCTTTTTAAATGTTTTCCATTATGGTTTCTTACAGGATATTGGATATAGTTTCCTGTGCTATTATGCAGTAGGGCCTTGTTTATCCATTCTAAATGTAACAGTTCGCATCTATGAACCCCAAACTCCCAGTCCAGCCCTCCCCCTCCCCTCCCCCTTGGCACCCACAGTCTACTCTCTGTGTCTGTGAGTCTGTTTCTGTTTGGCAGGTGGGCTCATTTGTGCCATATTTTAGATTTCACATATAAGTGGTACTGTGCAGTGTTTGTCTTTGTCTGACTTACTTCACTTAGTTGAGAATCTCTAGCTGCATCAATGTGGCTACAAATGGCATTACTTTGTTCTTTTTCATGGTTGAGTAGTATTCTACTGTATATAGTATCGCATCTGCTTTATCCATTCATCTGTCCATGAACATTTAGCCTGTTTACACATCTTGGCTACTGTGAATAGTGCTGCTCTGAACACAGGGGTGTACGGATCTTTTTCAATTATAGTTTTATCTGGGTATATTCCCAGGAGTGGGATCACTGGATCATATGTGATCCCACACAATAGAAATATAATTCTAGTTTTGGTTTACTGAGGAGCCTCCCTACGGTTTTCCACAGTGGTTATACCCACCACAAGTTTGCTGTTTTTCCATCATGGTGCTGACATCTCTCAGTTATTGGTAAGAGTGAATTGTGCATCCCTCTTCACAGCTGAGTTTCTCTGCTTGGCTGTGCTCTATATGCTCACATAGCTTGTCTGCGAGGAGGAGTGCGACACACTTCCTGAATTAATCTTGCTCTTTGCAGTGAAGTTTGGAGAGTGGCGAAAGCTGTCTATGGATCTCCTCGTGTGATTGTCTTCTGGGTGTGGAAGCTCTCCTTCCTCCCCAGGTGCAATCAGCCTCTTGTGGTCCTGCCTAATTTTTCAATCCCTCTTCCCCACAACAGCTCTTCTTCCTGGAGGCAAATACCCCAGTACTGACCAGCTGCCCTGGGGGAGGGAGCAGAAGTCAGACTGATGTGCCAGACAGACCAGGTCCATCATTCCAGGTCTTCTCCTCTTCTCTCTTTCTACCCCTTCTGGGCAAGTAGGAAATTTTAAATAGAACTTCCTCTGTGCCTCTTGCATTGTAGTTTCCATTTTTCTACCAGTTCCACCTCCTTCCTGCTTTCAAAGGATTTTTCACTCTTCCTGGACCCACTGAGGGCTTCACTACTTGGTCTGGGGCCTCATTTGAAATTGATTTTTTTTTCTTTTATATTTTTCTATAATTTTAAGGGATTCATTATGGGAGAGGAGGTGGTAGCCAAGTTAAGACTGTCATCTGGTAACCAAAATGAATGGCACTTTATTAGAACACAGACTTCTGTGGCCATCACCATCTTCCTTGTTCAGTTGAATTCTCCGATTGAGAGAAAGAGATGAAGGGGGAGAGAGAGAGAGCGAGCAAGAAAGATAAGTTGGAGAGCTGTTTGAGACTCATTTGAGGAAGGGGCATCTCTTAAGGAGCTCAGGGCTGTTTATCCTATTTCCACGTCCTGTAATGACAGGTGCCACCTGCAGCAAAGGAACAAAGAGGGTATTCTTCAGAAGGATGGGATAGAATCAGAAGCTCAGCTATAGACAAACCCCAGCTGGCTTCTTTTTACCCTGTCAATAAAGCCCTGTGCTTGCACTGTGGCTCCATTATCCCTCCAGCATCAAAGCCAGGACAGGCCCCTCCTATCTTGGATGCTGACTGCAACTCTTCAGCTGAGCTCTGCTTCCTGGTGCAAACGCAGCTGCACACACTCCACATGTTCTTTGAGTGTCTTCATATTCTTTCTTCGGGCTCACCAAGGGCAGCAAGACATTTCTTCCAAATGCGTCGTCTCAGAGCTGACGTGATACCGGAATTTCCAGCTTGCCCCAAGATTATTCTTTTCCTCTAATCTCTGTCTTGATTTTTAATTTTTCTTTCTTCAATATGCCAAAATAGCCATGGGTAAACATTCATTGAGGAGATGTTATGTACAAGTCCTCCTGGGTAAAGAGGTCAGGAAATCCCGAGCATTCCTAGAGAGTCACCACGGTCTCCCTAGAGGATGGAAATCCACAAATGAAGTGGGGTCTACAGTGTTATATGTTGAAAAGCCTCTCTCCATCTTCTGGTTACAGAAACCCTCCTCCCTCTGGAGAAGTGCTCCTCCCTTACTCCAGGTGATTTTGAAGAGATGAGCAACCCTAAGTTTTGCCATGGTTATGCAACTCAGGCTTGCTCAAATATATCCTCCACACTGGGACCAGGGGTTAGCCCTGGAGGTGGTTGCATGACTCATATCAGTCCATTTGGGTTCTTCTTGGGGATTAACATACAACACAGCAGTGCGGAAGGAGCTCTGTTTTCCTAGTTCAAGTTCCATCAGCTGGGATGATGGAACCTTGAAGCTACCTCAATACACATAACCTTCCTCCCCATCACTTTACATGAAAGATGCTCCTTCACATTAAAAAAAAAAAAATGTGGCCAGTGTCAGGGAAGAGGCTTCCCAGTTAAAGAATCTGTCTGTCAATGCAAGAGATGCAGAAGACACATGTTCAGTCCCTGGGTTGGGAAGATCCCCTGGAGAAGGGAACGGCTACCCACTCTGGTATTCTTGCCTGGAAAATCCCATGGACTGTAGCCCACCGGGCTCCTCTGTCCATGGGATCTCAAAGAGTTGGACGTGACTTAGTGACTGAGCAAGCATGTCAGGGGAGAAGAGATGAGGGGGGCGCTAGACAGGGATGGAAAGAGAGAAGGGGAGAAAGAGAGGTGTGGAGACACTATGTGAGGTCTTACATCCACTCAAGTCTCTTCCTTGCCTTCCCACCTGCTCTCTAATTATACTTTGCTTCCCAAACCTTCAGCATTTGCCTTCTGTGAGTCTGCTCCACATGGTTTATACCATGGGGAAAGCTTTTGCAGTCCCTTCTCTTCTTTTGTTCCTGGGAAATATCAAAGCCCAAATATCCCCAATTCCCCCTCATACAGTTGGTCTCTGGCCCCCTTCCCTCACCCCTGAGCACTCTGAACAGATTACTAGAATACCGTGTAATTCTTTGTCATAATTATGTGTTTTACATCTTTTTCCACCACCAGACTGTGAGTTATTTGCGGGTAGGAATTGTGTCCAGTCATCTCTAAGTTCCCGGAACCACAAAGAGTCTGGGCAGAGAGCAGAGTGCCTTGGTCACTGAATGCCCCTGGAACTGACTTTCCCTTGGGAGGAATGGGTGTGTGTGTAGATTAGGAAGGAAGGTGGTTCTTCTAGAAAGAGGGGTCCCTCCTGCTTGAAAACCATCCATCTTTGTCTCCTGGATCTTTTCTTTGTCAGAAGTTCTCTGACTCACAGGAGCAGTGAAAACAGAACCCCTATTCTAGGGGAAATGGCTGCCTTTGGGCATCAGGAAGGGGTTTAGAGAGGCCTCGTATGCCATCTAGGAACAGGGGGCCGCTAAAGGACTTTAATCAAGGGTATGTAAATTACAGTCAGGTAATCTAGAAAGACCATCAGATGGCCATGTGGGGACCAGGCTGAGGCTGAAGGCAGCAAAGCCAGTAAGGAACCAGTGGAGAGGCTTGGGTCCAGGAGAGGGCTGGTGAGGGCTTGGACGGGCTCCGTGGGCACTGTGGGGCTAGAAAGGAGGGGCCCAAGGCCATCCTATTCATTCCTTCTCTCCTGATCCCCTCAGCTAAGCAGCTGAGACTTCCTCCCTGGTGGCCTTCATCCCTGGCATCTCATTCTTCTCTGTCTTGTCTGAGAGCCCCAGAACGCCTCTAAATCAGGAGAGAACGATGCTGTCTCCTTGCCCCATATAATCCTTGGGAGTTACATCTTTGTCAGCACTTCTGCTTCCAGCTCCCATCGGATCGGTTAATGTTTCTTTTATGAAGCGAGGACACCTGATTTCTGTCAGTGCAGGGCTTAAGACTGCCTCGTCAGCACTGTCTTCCTGGCTGGCCATATCAAATAGACAGAGGAAGAAAGCAACTGAACCGGTGATCAGATTCCAAGGCGATGATGCCAGGCCTACATGCTGCTTGTGAGAGCGGAGCTCAACAGAACTAAGGGGTCCCATGGAGGGAAGATGATAAGTTACAGCTGGTTGGGGCTGCCTGTTCAGCTGGTGTGGAGAAGGGGAGGGCAAGATGCTGGTTACTTGGCCATTGAGACAAGCCCCTTCCTTGGTCTGGTCTCAGTTTCTCATCTGTAAGGAGTCAGTGATTATGGAATCCAGGCTCTTCTAAGTCTGGACTAAGGGATGCAAGGGGTCTCTTCATTGTTACAATCTATGACAGCCCCAAGAGCTAATGCAATCCTCATTCTGCCTGGAAATTCCTCCCTCTCGCTCTTCTTTTCTCTCTCTCTTTTATTTACCAAATAAATCATTCATTTAGCAAGTATCCTCTAAGCCCCTACCCTGTGCCAGGCCCTGTGTTCACAGCTATGGATACAAAGATGAGTAAGAGATGTTTTGACTTTTAAGGAGATTATATCTAGAGAGAGATTTAGAAACAGAAGCAGATAATCACCATCAAGGGACAAAGTCAGGAGCAAGGTGAAGAGGGTTACAAAGACCAGCGTTATTACCAAAGGATTCTGTTTCATTCATCCTTCAGGTATCTGGCATTTTTCCCGGAATACAGATTAGGTCCTCAATAAATGAATGAAGTGACATGTTAGCTGGACCTGTAGGATGAGTCAGTGTTTCCCAGGTAGAGAAGGTAAGGGGAGAGCACTCCAAATACAGAGAACTGTATGGGTCAAGACCTGAATGCATGAAAGAGATTGGCTGAACCTTAAAGTAGGCAGTTCTACATCCCTGACCTGAAGCGCCCTGTAGAGACCTCTCAGGAGAAGAGATTGGAGAAGGAGATAGAAGGAGCACTGTAGACAATCTTTAGTGCCATAGCAGAGAACTTGGGCTTGGTCTGTGGTGGTGAGGAACCATTAGAGGTGCATGATAACAACTTTTGAAATTCTTCTGGGCTTGCTGAGGGTGGACTGGGGCAGAAAGTGCCCCAGGTAGAGAGGCTGGTGAGAAGACTTTCTCCATGCTGATGCTACTCTTGGCTCAAAGCCCACAGGATGAACATGGCAGCTTTAAATCCGGATTCTTCTCCATCTTAACAGACTAGGTTGAATCACTGACTTATGGAGATCCTGATGAGGGAGAAGCAAATCATTCTGGGGACACTTTGACCTAATATCCCTGCAGACTGAATACGGTAGGAACTCAGTTGACATCTGGTCAGAGACCAGAGAAAACACAAAAGCACTAACCATTTGAAATTCCCTGACTCACCCTTCCCCAACCTCTCCTAACCTAGACCTGACTGATGAACAAGAAGCATATCCTCTCCTTCACTGACATGGAAAATGTAAAAATTCATGTAGCATTTTGGCTACAGACAAATCGAAGCGATCAGATTCTGCCAACCTCATAGAGCATCACTGACTTGCTTTTAATCTCTGAGGTGGTTGGTGTGCTGAGGACCTGACAGAGGGGATGATCTGGCTGAGGTTCCTCAGCCAGTCAGTACCTGAAGAGAGATCTGAACCTGGGCCTTCCGGCTGGCAGGCAAATGGTTTCCCCAGAGCGACACAAGACCTCTGCCTGCATCACCAAAGAAGAGTTGAATCAATTGTGTCTGCTTTGAATCAATTGTGTCTTCCTAAGCAGATATGGTCAGGCTTTTAGAGACAATGAAGCCTACATTTCCCTAGAGGTTCAGCCTCCCAAGGCTTCACCATTAGGCCGACTCATTTCCTATAAGTAGGGTCACTTCCCTGTTTAAAAACCTTGGTTGTCCACAGGGGAAGCTCCAACTACTTAGAGGCATCCGAGGCCTTTCATCTTTGCATCTTTCTTTCTCTCCAGCTTCATCTCTCACTTTATCTCAGATGCACTCCGAGCAAGACCGCAGGGGTCCTCAACCCAGGCAACATTTTATCACGTGGGGAGCTTTTTACAAAAAAGACTGGTTCAGACCATAGCTCTAGGAATGTGAGGAGTGGATCCAAGACATTTGTATGGTTTCTATTAACCTATGAACAACCAGAATGAGAGCTACTGTTCACCCAAGCTGACTACTGTCTGTGATCCAAATCTGTCTCACCCTCTCTGGGGCTTTGGGCAAGGATTCCTTACTCTGCATGGCTCCACTTCTCTACCTGGCTCTCCTTCCAAACCACCGTGAATCTCTCCTTTTGCCATGAACCTCTGCACACACTTCACACATCACCACAACATTTACATTCCTTTTGTGTCTTTTGTGCACCCTAAGGATACTGTGGACTCTATGAGGAAGATGCTATTCTATTTATCTGTTTGTTTCTCGTCAAAATTACAGGACCGGGCATATAGTAGGTGTTTAGTAAACCACTGTGGTCTGAATAAGATTTTCTGAGCCCCAGAATGACCTCCGTTTAGAAAACCACTCAGTTCCTAGGATGTTGAGTCTCATGGGATAGAGCTTCATTCTGAATGATCCCCAGCGTGCTGTGTCCTAGCAATTGGTCCTTTACATCTTCTGTCTCCAAGGAAGGGAAATAATCAAAGAACTTCTACTCACTTCCTACTGAAAATGGAAGGGTATTTCATCTTTATGTGACTGAAAAAAAAAAAAAAAGACATGAGATTATTTAGACACAGACCTTGGTTGGAGATGTATTCCACTTACTAAGTGTATGACAAAGTTCAGAAAGTGTCTAAACCTCTATGAAATAATATATAAAGAGCTCAGTACATTACCTTCTATTTTAGGGTTCTCTAGAGAAACAGAAGATTGACTGATAGATTGATAGGTATAGGTAGGTTTATTATGAAAAATTGGCTCATGTGATTACAGAGGCGGAGAAGTCCCAAGATCTGCAGTTGCCAAGCTGGACACCCAGGAAGGCCAATGGTGTGTGTTCTAGCCTGAAAGCAAGCAGGTTTGAGACTCAGAAAGTACTGATGTTTTGGTTTAAGTCCAAAGGTAGGAAAAGAACGATGTCCCAGCCCACACAATCAGGCAGGAGATCCTACTTACTCAACCTTTTTTTATTTAAAAAAAATTTTATTGGAGTAGAGTGATTTACAATGTTGCATTAGTTTCAGGTGTACATCACAGTGAATGTGATACATGTACTTATATTCCCTCTTTGTTATATTCTTTTCCCACATAGGCCACTACTGGGTACTGAGTAGAGCTCTCTGTGCTGTCTTTTTGTTCTGTTCAGGCCTCCAGCTGATTGGATGTGGCCCACCCACATTAGGGAGCACAATCTGCTTTACTCAGTCTTTGACTCAAATGTTAATCTCATTCACCCTCATTGACACAGAAGAGTTTGAGTGAATGTCTAGGCATCTTGTGGCCCAGTCCAGTTGACACATAAAATTAACCATCATACCTGTCATGGTGTAAATTTTCCATGTGTGTGAATTCCTTTTTTTTTTCCCCCAGAAAATACAGTTTCAGATATGTTGCTCTCTCCTGTCCCCTCTTGAGTACAGTCTCTGCTATCTTTTCTCACTGTCCCTCCCATCTTCCCTCTCTCTTTCCCTCCCTCTTTGTCTCTCCCCTGACCTTTTGCCTTTTTTCTATCTCCTTCTGACTTTCTTCCTCTGACTCCAGGCTGGTTTGCTCAGGATTTAACCCAGGAAAAAGAGTGAATTCCTCTGGCACTCGTTCCACCTGTGTCTTTTGGGAACTCAAGGAGCACGCCCAGCAGGATTAAAGCAGGTTGGGAGAAGAGTCTGCTCCCTACTTTGGCCAGAGTCTAGCACCCTAGCAGCAAGGGCCGGGTCTCTCTGTGCTGGGGAGAAAGGCAGGGAAGGAGAGAAGTGAGGCCTCTGACATAAATACTGTGCAGTGTGTTTTTATTACCGCATAATCCATGCTTGTGCCACTTGTTCGCATACCGCCAGTTAATGGAAACCTCATGTTCTCCTGCTCTGGCCCATCTTGTGGTTAACTCTTGCAGGGCTGGGGTATGCACCCAGGCCAAAGGAAATCCTTTCCAGAAGGAAGCCGGGTTATCAGACAGGCAGGCGCTGCCTCACATGTTGAAGGAAGTCACCATGGAGTGTGGTTAATGATAAAGGCAGGAATGTGGCAGGCAGGCACTCGTCTGGACCTGCCTGTGGAGCTGCTGGTGAAATTCCACAGGACGTTTGGTGTGCTCATCACTGGGAACCTAGGCTACCTTGGGATTCATGCAACTGGCTGCTCCTGGCGTGCTGCTCACTCTCTTGGAGCTTTGATTCATGTGGGAGAAAGGTCTGAGAAGTCTGCACACACAAGGCACAAAACAAATGCATGGGAGGAGGGTTGTGTGTTGCAACACAGCATGTGCTGTGAGTTTGTGCAAAGGCTGTGGTGTCTCTCTTTCCAAGGAGAAAGCCTCTAACTCCGCCTAGGTTGCCAGGAACAGCGTCCAGAGAAGGGGATATTTGATCCTGAAGGTCTTGATGAACAAAAGAGATGTTTTTAAAATCAGGCAAGTAAGGAGAGAGGCCAATTCTGTGCCTCCGATGCCAAGAAAGCAATGTGTGCAGGGTCTAGAGATCTCTCCTTATGCAGAGGAGGAGGCAGGGCTTGTGACGTGGTTAAAGGCGCCATACTGCCTTCAGATTCCAACTTTCTTGATAGCTTGTGACCCAGTTTCATAACCTCTGCTTTTGTTTCCTCTCGGTAAACTGGGGGCCAAAATAGTGCCTTCTCAGAGACTGCTCTGAAGTGTATCCGATGAAATGCTTCCAGCACTTAGCCCAGTCCCTGGCATGTTAAAAGCCTGGACTCACGTTGGCTATCATTAGCATCAGGGAACAAAGGACAGTTTGGAACGGTCGGAACACATGTTGTTGGGGACGATGGATAGACCCAAGGTTAGTCTGGGACCAGATGGTGGAGGAACTGAAGGCTGTACTAAGGATCTGGACTTGATCTGGTGTGTCATGGGAAATCACTGAAGGCTAATTCAAATACTGTCCTCCAGTTGGTTTCCCTTCCTGGAAGGTCCTTTCCAGGAAGTCTTTTTTTTACTTTCTCATCAGGGATCCAAATAGTCCTGGGTCACCAATACCCATCATCTGCCATAAAGAAGCATCAGCCACCATAGCTCAGACCACACTTGCCACACTGTGTCCTCAGACCTTGTTCTGACACTTTAGCTCCAGGGCATCAGATTCAAGAGACCTCATCTGAGTTTTCCTTCTCATCATTGCTGCTGAATGTCCACGATTTGCAAAACAAGGACAAAGAACTGGGTCTGACTGTCTCCAAAGTTCTAGGCCCCAAAGGAAAGTTTGTAAAACAATGTCTCCTTTGTCCTAGTTAGGATGAGTTGCTTGGCAGGTGAAAAACCCTGGAAATTTGCCACGAAGTGGCCATGTGACCTGCAAGTAACACTGATGGGATTTGAGCAGCAGTTCACCAATGGCGGCTGCTGGCCTGTTTGTGGGGTTATCAGGGTAATGGATCCTGGCATTCTGCTCGCACCATCTTTACAAACGTCACTTTCACTTTATTGTACATTAACTCCAATCTCTTCACAAGCTCCAAAATAAAACTTCTTTGCAAACAACTGAAGTCCATCTGCTGCACTATTAAAAATGCCCTAGTATGAAAATACTTAAGCATTAGAGAAATCTATGATCAGAGATATTAGTGGATCCACTTGAACATGCCTGCCTTTGATTGGGAGAAATCAGTCTTTCTTTCTCCCTTAGGTGGGAGATTTATTACCACCCCCACTCCTAAGGTAACAAAAGAACCCCAAATTCCCAAGAGTGATCAAATTTCAAATATTGCATGGTATTATCCAGGGTGGCCCAGACAGTAAAAAATCTGTCTGCAATTCAGGACCTGGGTTGACTCCCTGGGTCAGGAAGATCCCCTGGAGAAGGCAATGGCTACCCACTCCCATATTCTTGCTTGGAGAATTCCATAGACAGAGGAGAGGATGGGCTACAGTCCATGGGGTGGCAAAGAGAGGGACATGACTGAGCAACTAACAAAAGTGTCCTTATGAGCCCATATATGAATGGAACTCAGCTTATCAGCTGCTGATATGTTGATTCTCTTGTTGGGAATGAATGAATGACCCAATGAGTGATTAGCAGATAAATGTTCTATATCCCCATTTAGTGCATATGGATTTTATTCATCTCTATTTCTATTCCTTGATCAATTACCCTCCTTTGAGAGAGAGAACATTTTCCCGCGTTATTGCTAACCGTCTCTAGGTTGGGTCTCACTTCCTTCTCTAAAAGAGCAACCCCCGGCAGCGAGTATTTAAATTAACCCACCTCTGCTGCCATTCCGCGCAGCCCATCTATCACAGCAATTTGTGCAAATGCCACTCTAGTATCCAGCTCTATGTATCATGTATTTTGAGATTGCACAGTTCCTGAGGCCTTTGTAAAGCAAACCTTTCATGAATAAATCAGGAAATACCCTGATGCATGCTTTATGTAGAGGAAGATATTCTATTTAGGTCACGCAGGGAAGTTCTGCCAAGTTTGCTAAAATGAACAAATCCCCTGAGTGCAGTCTACCTCTACACAATTCTGAAACACAAGCAAGTCTCTCCCAGGCCCCCGCGGCCATGCTCTGTCAACACTGAGGACTCCAGGTCTATAAAGTATTAGTTTGATCACCTGAGGCTCCAAACACTTTCAAGTCAGGAGCCAGGCTAGGGGTTCTGCTAGTCCATGGGAAGAACTTTGCAAATAGAAAATTTGTCCACTGTGGTGCCTGGGGCAATGGGACTTCTGCAAACGAAGGAGGAAGGAACTAGAAAAATTACAGTGAGCTTGTTGTCTCGACTTGTTTTTTGAATCCACTTAAGAAAGTCCCTGACTTTGAGTCCAAAGCATTTCAGTGGACCCTTTTGAGCCTCCCAGAACAGAGGATGTGGCCTAGTGAGCCCTCCCCTTTAGCAATGGAAATGCTCCTGATAAGAATAAGGATTTCCAGATTTCCAGCCAACCTCGAATTAGAGAGGGTTATCTGGGGTAGAAGAATGCAGAACAAAATGTTGAATGATTCCCTTTCCTTTGAACAAGGGCAGCCAGGCCCCACCCCCTTTTGTCCAGAAAAAGCTGTATGAGATTAGAAGACCTAGTCTGAAGAAACAGACAGAACATTGACTCGGATTCTGGGTGGTGAGAATGTGGAGAAGTCACAATGTCATTAAGAAGGTGGGCAAGATATCTGGACAGAGTCTAAGCTCACAGCACCTTATTTGGATGGGGTCTGATGTTTGCTTTCTGGGTTCCCAAATTTATCTTGGACAGGGCAATTTACACCAGTCAGCCACTTAGGGACTGATTCCTTCTAACAAAAGTCAAAGGAAACAAACTCAGAACAAGTTAACATTGTGGTTAGCAGCATATCAGCCCATACCCTGATATATTGTAAAGTCAAAAGATAATCCAAAGGTTACTGTGAGTAGATTCAGGACAAAGAGACTTAGTTCTTATTGATGTCCCTAATTTGAGAAGTTGCCTTTTCTGCAGCTTTGCCCCTTTGATTATGTTGAATATTGAAAGACCATATCCTCTCTCTTTCCAGTACTCTCTTCCAAACATCTGTCTTTGGTTGAAGCTTTTTTCCTGAGATTTGATGACGCCAGCTTTAGACAGTTGGACTATGCTGAGGGCATGCTTTAAGGATCTCAAATCTCTTTAGCTTCCATTGCCATTCATTGCCAAGGTCAAAAATGTCCATTTAGTTGGTCACAGTCATTTACAGCTTGATGTACTAATATTTACCTTCTGAAAGTGTCACTGATTTCCAAGTCCTTAGAAATAGTATTAAATATTTTCATCAATTAAATACTTTCATCCTGTTAAACCACTCAAATGATTGATTGCCAAGTTTGAGTCCAACCTCATTCCTAACGGGCTGAGTGAACTCAATCACGTTTGTTCATAAAATGTTGACTGAAATAGATGTTCCCTTATCTTGGGAGAAGGACCATTTGAAAGAATTTGTATCAAAGCACAATGTGAACTGTAAGTTGCAATACAAATAGGAAGTGATTTTGCTGAAGTGTTTTCAAAGAGTGAGTCTGGGTTCTCCTTTGGTTTCTTACCGCTTTCTGTGGTGTCTGGCATATAGTTGGAAATCAGTAAGTTTGTTTGTTGCTTGTTGATTGCCTTATAAACAGGAGCCTAAGTATGGGGACCAATTCTCTAAGGAAGAGGAAACAGGAAAGGGCTTAGGAGAATGAACTTGCTTTACTTGTTACAAAAGTCATGTAAGCGCAAAAGGTAAAATTTAGAAGATACAAGAAAATAGCAAGAAGAAAATTAGGCTACTTCGTATTTTCAAGCTGTTAGCATTTTGCTGGGCCTGAAGACTTTGTCTCTCTCTCTCTGACTTCTACTTGCACTTATGTGTTCTCAAATAACAATACTGTCCCTTTAAGTGCCAACTACTTAGAGCTGGAAATATATTTTCTCAGCAGGCAAAGGAACAGGAGATTAGTTCCCCAGCAAATCTATTAGTTCATTAATTAATAGAAACTGAGAAATGTCAGTGAAGGCCTCTGCTTTTACTCTTTAAGGTAATAAAAGTAATAATAGCTAATATTTATTCAATGCTTACTATATGCCAAGCATTGGTCTGAGCCCTTTATATACATTAACTTATTTTATCTTCATGACTACCCTAAATGGCAGATGTTACAGGTCCATAATCCCTTACCTATAATTTCACAGTCCAAAAAGCACTGGAAAAGGGTTTTTGGACAAGTTCGATACAAACTCCTGTGGTAGCAAAACCTTATTGAATCTAACATGAGTCTTTTCATGATCTTTATTAATCCCACTTACGAACAGTCAAGTTTCACTGAAAAAATACAGGAGTGTGTTTGATAGTGTTCTAGAGCCTGCTGAAGGTTTCATGAATGAGACAGTACACACATTTTATTACTATTGTAAAATATGAAAAATTCTGTATTCCAAATCGTAATCCAAAGACTTCAAGTCTATGATTATGAATGCCATTATTATCTTCATGTTACAGATGAAAAAACTGAATCATAGAGGCATTAAGGAACTTGCCCAAGCTTCATCAGGATTCCAACCCAGATGACTGGCTTTAAGAGTCTGCACTAAAACTTCACATCTGTTTAGTTTTCTAAAGCTTTACAGTCTTTTCAGCACAATAACTTTATAAGTTATACTTAAGAGATCTTATTCTATTTTATAATCAAGACAAGTGTGATTTAGGGAAGTTATGTGACTTGCCCAAGGTCCCATCACTAACACAGTAGAGTCAGGACTCAAGTGCAAGTCTCCTGCTTATAATCCTAGCGCTCTCATCGCTGCCCTGGGATTGCCTGAAGACTCACCAAACTCCAGCCATAACACAGCCTTGCTTTCTTGCTTAACACCAGCATGACTACTCAGGCAGGCTGCACAAAATCCCTTCTACCTTTTTCAAGCCACCTATCATCAGAAAATGTGCGAGAAAGCTCAGAACTATCAATAGTAATTATCCACAAGTCACCCCCAAGTCAGAAGCCTGAGTTGCTCCCCTGGACGCTATGGGCTTCTGGAAGCCAGAGTTCACTCTCTGCTCCTGACTTCTGGTGGTCCATCCCATGCACAGCATTGGGCCAGAGTGCATGCCCGTACAGCTGGCCGGGCCTCTGTGAGGCACCTGCACTCTGACTGATTATGGTGGGATGGAGGAAACCTCAAACACTGGCAATTGCATGATAGTGGTGTGAGCCAAACTCCTTATAGACATGTCTGGATTGAGGGGTTTGCCACGGGGCACCCAGGTGTTTCCCATTCTAGGACTCCCCTGTTGCCCCACAGATCTTCCAAGATCCCCCCAGATCTGGCTTCCTTTGAAAAGTGAGGTCTCAGCCACAGCATCTCTAGCCAGATTCCACTGTTCTCTGAGCCTCCCCTTTACTCAGCACATCACAGCCCATCTTCTCTCTGCTCCTCCATCAGGATCCACACTTACTCCCCCTACACACCCAAAGTCTCAGGGTGTACCCTGTGGGCTCCAGCTGTACCCTGTTTGCCCTCATGGGAAACTCCACATCCCACCCACAGGGACCAAGCACTCCAGAAATCTGAGTGGATTCTCAAGCTAACAGGCCATCTCTCTAGAACAAGGTTAGCATAGTAATGAAGAGGGCACACGAACTTAAGGCCAGAGATCTGAGATGTAGTTCTGGCTTTGTGGCTTTGGACAAGTACCTGACCTCTCTGGGGACATGTACCTGTCATACAAATTACACATGAATATCGTTTGGATCCAGAAGTTGAATGTAAAAAAGCCCAGATTTACAATGGTATTGCCTCATGCTCTAAGACAGAGAGAAAGCTGATCAGGTCCAGATCCTTGATCGTGACATATCCTGACGTTCTATTGACACCTTGATAGTAAGTCTTAGGCCGAGGTCATGCTCTTCCTTCTGCTTGGGTTGCTCTACTCAGGTAGGGCAGAGATAAATAACCCCTCTGTATGAGCTTAGGACATTGCAGTCTGCCTTTTGGCAAAAGTTTTTTGTGTCTGTTTGGCTCCTAGCACCTGGCTCCATTTCTCCTTGGTCTTGGCTCCTAACTTCGGCTTCATCTCTACCCTAGGCCGTATTTGCGGCCAGTGAGGGGTGCAGCACCTCTGATCTTGATCTCTATGCTCTCTTTTTGTGCCATGGCTTCCTCTCACTCTCTGTCTATTCATTTGTGTTTGGATTATCAAGGTAATGAAAGGCATTTTTGCCGTGGGCTACAGAACTCAACCCAGGAGCTGCCCACTTGGCTGAAGCCCCCCAGAGCCAGGAGGGAGTAACTGTTTCAAAGGGTTTACCTATACGCCCCCCAGCACTTCAGAAGTTTATCTCCTTCCTCCCATCTCAATATCCCCAGCGGGGTGAGGCCCTGCATCCCTGGGGACTCCTGGTGGGATCCTAGAAAGAGACGCAGGCTCATTACCAGCTGCGCTCCTTCTGTCGAACATCTGGGATATCTCTCCCTCTGAGGTTCCAATGGCTGTCTACAAACTCACTGTGGGCAGGATTCACAGGGCCAGGGTAAGAGAGGAGATGAGGATGTGGAGGGAGCTATTAGCAGTGCCTTACAGATGTCTACAACTACTGTCTCTCTCTCCCAATACTAACAACATTGAACCCCAGTCTTTTGCTTTCATGCTTCCTCCTTTCAGTAGACTTTGAACACCTCGAAGGTCAGCACTGCTCCTCTGAGTTACCTGCTCTTGTTTGTATCCCAGGGGGCTTGCTGATTGAAAGAATGCCAGCTAAATGAACGAGTGAGGGAATGGATGAGCCATTCAAGAGTTATGCATGGAAATAAATGGTATATCAGATACATTCAACCAAGTCCTGCTGGAAAAGGTTGATAGAATTATCAGAGCAATTTCATGAAGTTGTTGTTCTGTCCCTAAATTAGATAGTAAATGGCTTAGTTTGAGTAAAAGCGGGGACACATGAGCTATGTGAAGATATAAAACTGGATTTGCACTACAGCACTGCCTGAAGTCACGAGTTCTCTGGTTGCACATGGCACCACCTGGGGCTTTTGAAGACAATTACTGGACCCCGCTTCAGATTGAGTCTAAACCTGGGCTAGGGTTCAGGCACTGGCATTTTTAAAAGCTCCAGAGGTCATTCTCCTGGGTAATCATGGTTAAGAACCACAGTCTGGGGGACAGCTAAGCACTGGGATGATGTCTAAAATCCAATTCACTCCCTGCCAGCTGTGTACCTCAACTTCCTCATCTGCAAAAGAGGATCATGATATCTACCTTCAGAAGTTTTAATGAAGATAAAATAATATAGGCCTTTGTGATAAGATAAACACTCTGTGTACTAGCGCTTGCTACTATTTCCCTTAGCATTTTTATTTTTATTATTCGCTGTCAATGCCTTAGAATGCCTAAGTAGAAAATCTATTTAGTTATTTAGGGCTTCTCAGGTGGCTCAGACAGTAGAGAATCTGCCTGCAATGTGGGAGACCCCAGTTTGATCCCTGGGTCTAAAAGATCCCCTGGAGAAGGGAATAGCGACCCACTGCAGTATTCTTGCCTGGAGAATCCCATGGACGATTCAGCTCATGTCCAAAATGGGTTAAGAATTGTACAAAGTACAACCCAAAAAGGAAATGGACCAGATTCTGAGCTAAGGATGCCCTATGTACCTAAATACCTACTGTGTTTGGAGTTCTTGACATATATCATCTCGTTAAATACTACCATTCGTCAAGTGGCTCAGATGGTCAAGTGTCTGCCTGCAATGCAGAAGACCTGGGTTTGATCCCTGGGTCAGGAAGATGCCCTAGAGAAGGAAATGGCAACCCATTCCAGTACTCTTGCCTGGAAAATTCTATGGACAGAGCAGCCTGGTAGGCTACAGTCCATGGGGTCGCAAAGAGTCGGACACAACTGAGCGACTTCACTTTTACTTTCTTTCATCTCATGAAGGGGTTATTACATGTCTACAGATGAGAAAATGGAGGCTTGCGTAGGTTATCTCTAAAGTCTTCCCGCTCCAGTGCAGGAGAGCCTGGTTTGGACTGGGGGCCCCCTGCTTCCAGGTCTGTGCTCCTCTACTCTGGTATCATTGAGCACCTAGTATGTACATTTTGGGCATAGCCTCCCTTCTCTCAAACAATTTACAGGTTAGAGGAAGAACTGATTTGTGCTGAGTGGGGAAAAATCAGAGAAAGATTTTTGAAGGGAGCAAAAATTCATTTGAGACTGGGAAGATAAAAAGGATTTCACCAGGTAGGAAATGAGAGCCTAAGGACATTCCTGGTGGGGAAGCCAATAGGAGTAAAATCAAAAGGATGAGGGCACACGCGGACGATTGGGGGGTGGTTGCAAGTTATACACTTGGCTGCATTAGCTTTATTCCTCACCTCTCACGTGACTTTCTTAGGAGGGACTTCCTTTTTCTGCAGGATTCCTGGAGGGACTGGAAAGTAGTCTTAGTAACATTTTCCTGTCCAAGTGTCTTCTTATCAACAGCAAAATATCTCTTATGCATTCTGAGCTACTGTTCTGATGTCTGTGGGAGCTTCACATGTCAGTCAAATGCCAAATATGCACAGGGAGTTCCAGCATGAACAAGGGCACTGGGTCTCTCCCATGCATGTCAGACACAGCATGTGTGCATGTCTTTGTGCATGCAAAACATGAGTGCATGTGCACACCCACAGCAGTGAGCAGGGAGACTGAAAAATTCTGTTGAGCCCAGTTCTTGCTCTTCAGACACTACTGAGGATGCTTGGTTCATTTTTCTTTGCTAACCAGACTCCAAGTCCCATCCGCTTCTTGCAAAGCATCAAGGTCAATGCCAATTTCCCCTCTATCATCCATGTCTGTGACTGAGCTGTCTGTGTGGAAGAAATGAATGTTCTCCATAGCTCCCAGCTCTGGGCTGGCCACTTCCATCCTGCTGACAAAATGCAATTGTGCTATATCACAGCCAAGCGAAATATACGCTGCTGGTGTTAGTGCCCTTTGTGTGGCAAGGCCACAGAAGGGGAGAGCCTCCTTAGGAGGAGGCTGTTCCATCATCCAAGGTCTGCCTGAGCCTGTTGAGAACTGATGCTTGGGAAGAAAAAAAGCCTAATACATGTAATATGAACTCTGTGGTTTCCTCTTGTTCCTGGCATAGCTGAGGCCGTCACATTTCAGGTCTCCGGCTCTACAGAAACAAAAGGACCATGTGTGTTAAAAGCACGCAGTTCCAGAGATTAGATCAAAACTCTGATTGGAGAACAAGGTTAATCATGGGTTCATCACTTGATGACCTCTGCAGGCAGGGCTGCAACCCAATGAGTTTCTAGTAAGCAGAGACCAAATGCAGAAGGCGCCCTATAGGCTCAGAATGCCTGGATTCCAAGGGGAGGGGGCTCCAACCTCCAAGCTGATGCCTGCAAGAGAATGGGGGTGGGGTGGGGAATGTTACAGGAAGTGAGGTTTATAAGCTCCGTCTCCGTCTCCGTAGAACGTCTGGTCAGTCCCATTTAGCAATGAGAAGGAGAAAGGAGCTCTTAGCAAGCTGGCTTGGGGGCTTGCTATTGCAGGAAAGAAACCTGGTGTCTCCTTTTTGGCTGAAAGGCTCCAGCTCCACTCAGAAGGGCACAGAGAAACACAACCTTGGAATGCAGGGTTAAGAGGCTCACCATCAAGGATCAAGGTAGAAAAATACTTCCGGAAGCTGGCCTGGTGGAGGTGAAAATGAACTCTGCTGCTTTGTTTACAATTATCCAAGGGTCACATGACTCTCATTAAATACCAGAGCACAGCCCAAGTTTAACCCAGTCCTTTCTGGAGCATCAGCATCTGTAATTCTAGAACTAGGTATGAATCCCAGGCTGTAGTAAGTTTTGTGATCTTGGGCTAGTAATTTAAACTCACATGACCTGTTTCTTCATCTGTAACAGGAGCTAAAAGCCAATGGGACCATATTTTGTGACACAACGCTGGGAAAAGCCTGTTACATAGTAAATACTCATGTGTAAACTAGTAGTATTTTTCCCAACTTCTTAGCCAAACTCTCCCATCTTCTCCTGCCCCATCTACCTCTCTTGGTCTTCCTTTCTTCCGGAACCATACAGAACTGCTTAGGGTCTCCTGCCACCCTCTGCTCCATTCTCTGGCCAACATATACAGCGACACAGAAGATGGTGGTCCATGACTGGAGGAGTTCTGCCTTCACATGCATTATTTCCTCTGCCTGGCAAGCCCTCTCCTATTCCAGGATGCCTCTGAAACACCAGAACACCCCACATGCTTCCTCCCCTATGAGCTTTCCTTGAGACAAACACTACCTTTCCCCAGCACAGCAGAGTCCACCGGTCCTGTTATGGGCTCTTCTCTCTGGACAGTGATGGTGCTAGTCTCTTACTGCAGGAACCACGCCCTGTGTACTTGCCTGCCTATGTGTCTGTCTCTCCTTTGAGAAGCCTGAAGGCAGGGTCTGTATCTGTTTGGTATCCCAGGTTCTTTGCACTGTCTGAAACAGAAAAAGTAAGAAGTACTTACGGAACATTTATTAAATTGAAGCAAATTTAGCTCATTGGAGCAACTGAAAAGAGAATGGTTTTGAGGAAAGGATACTTGCAGCTAAACAAAAGCTTCTTTATCAATTGTTTCATTTAATTCTCACAACAAGCCTCTGAGATCAGGAAGACTTGAGGTATTATTGTCATTTTGGGACCGAGGTTCCTGGTGCAAAAGCTGTGTGCATGGTCAAACCACTAGTAAATTGCACAGGAAGGACTAGAATTAAGGTCTATTTCTAGGGTGTTTTCCTCCATGGAAATCTGCTGACTCGAATAGTGACTAGGGCACACTACTGCCTTTCCACAGTGCTCGGTCTCGTCCTCTATCTGCACCACACTGTACAACTTCATGTTTCTCCCCAAGCAGGCCATCAGTTCTTAACCTGCGGGATCCCATGATAAGCAGGAAAGGTGAAGTTCACGTTGATAGGTAAGGATGAGATGGGACATATGCACAAACTAAGCTGTGGACTATGCACAGTTCTCCTGGAACTAGGCAAAATTTCACCTATTTTACTCCATTTAAAAAATTCTAAGGGAATTCCCTGGTGGTCCAGTGGTTAGGACTCCACTCTTTCACGGCCAAGGGCCCAGGTTCAATCCCAGGTTAGGGAACTAACTAAGCTGCATGACAGGCCAAAAAAATAAATAAATAGTAAACTAAAATGAAAATTATAAATGAATACAACCCAAGGTAATATTGTTATAATGATACATTTAGTTCCTCTTAATTTAAACGAAAAGCCATATAAATAAAATACTGATTTAAATTTGTTAACAAGAATGATTTGTCACTCATCTTACAATTACTCACATCAGTGTAGCATCGAATTGAAGCTGAGAACTGCTGAGCCCAGAGCTGTCGAGATGGCTGGGGACAAGTGTTGAGATGGACAATGGTTTCTGTTGCTGTGGAGGCTGCAAACAAAAACCAAGTTTACCTATTAATAAATAATTGCAAGTGCATAAATAATTATAAGTAGATAATATTTATACAAGAATATGTATACATTTCATAGTAATTATAAAGGAAGCATATGGGACAGAGGTTTTGGGACCTGATTTACTTAGGGGGTCATGGAAGGTACTTAAAGGAGGTGATAAGTAAGTAGTGGTCTCTAGTGTGGGGATCACAGCCAAAATGCTGTGCCACAGGGAGCTCAGCTCAGTGCTCCGTGATGACCTAGAAGGGAGGGATGGGAAGTAGGTGGGAGGGGATATATGCATACTTATAGCTGATTCTCATTGCTGTACAGCAGAAACTAACACAACATTGTAAAGCAATTATACTCCAATAATAAAAAAAAAAAACAACAAAATACTGTGCCAGAGATCTACTCAGATACAGAAAAAAAAATAATAAAACTTCTATTGATATTTTTAAATCTAAAAATAAGACATTATATTTATTTATATCTACTGGTAATCTCCCTCTCCTCACCTTCTTCACCTGGAGAAGGGAATCTTCCCAACCCAGGGACTGAACCCAAGTCTCCCACATTGCAGGCAGATTCTTTACCAGCTGAGCCACAGGGAAGCCCAAGAATACTGGAGTGGGTAGCCTATCCCTTCTCCATGGGATCTTCCTGACCCGGGATTCAAACTGGGGTCTCCTGCATTGCAGGCAGATTCTTTACCAACTGAGCTATGAGGGAAGCCCAATTGATATTTTTTTTAAATCTAAAATTAAGACATTATATTTATTTATATATAAAGGGTAATCTCTCCCTCTCCATCCCCCCACCTTCTCTCTGGGCTCCCCCTACCCTCCAGTTTGTCAGATGAACACATATCACACACAATAAGTTAGATTTCTTGAGAGGGAAAAATGGAATTCTACAATGTTGAGGGGCAGACAGTGGCACCTCACCTGCTCTTTCCCTTCTCACGGATAGTAATGCATTACAGTCCGTGAGTGCTTGCTTAAGTGGATTTTCAGGTTATATTATCTAGTTTTAAATAAATGAACACTGACACAATTGACAAGTGGCTGTAGAAGCTTCCTCCAGAGAAACCATGGATAGAAAATAATAGTAATAAAGTAAAGGCAAGCAACATTAGGAAAACAGCAACTGACCCATCTATTCATTCTGCAAACCTTTGCTTCCTTATGGAGTTAAATATACTCATAATAAAGAAACATAACAAAAATTCTCCCCCAAATGGAAATTATTAGGATGACTTGAAACATAGATTTATATCAATTACCTTTAAAAATGCACTATTCAGTGCTTGGGAGGTAGGAAAAATGGGCCAATACTGGTCACAGGATACAGCATGGTGATTATAGATAATAATACTGTGTTGTATATTTGAATGTTGCCAAGTTGGTAAACATTCTCACCACAAAAAAAAGAAATGGTAATTATGTGATGGGATGGAGGTGTTATCTAATGCTGTAGTTGTAATCATTTTGCAATATATAAGTGTATCAAATCAATGTTTTACTTCTTAAACTTATGTAATGACAATTATATCTCAATAAAGCTGGGGGTGGGGAGAAAATGCTATATTCATAAAGTATATAGTTATTTATGTAAAATATCTTTTATCTTTAGCATTTCTCTTGTAGATCTATATATATATTTCATAATGTACAATATATAGAATAAATTATATGCAAGTATATATAGTAGAAGTATGACTTATATAATTTATAAATAAATAAATATGCATATATTGAGAGTTTAGGTTTCTGATACTCTATCATTTGCCCATGATAGAATATCAGAAACATTTGAATACCATGGATATAAGGGAATAGCAAGTAATTAGCCATGTGACAAGCAGGGCAATAAACAATTCAGGCAGCTTGAGTAGTACTTGCAAAGACGTGTTTGGAGAACTGAGGAAAGGCTGGTGCAGCTAGAGGGTAAAGAATGGAGAGAGGAGGCAAGGGCAAGGTCATGAAGGACCCTGGAGACCATGGTAAAGGGTTCACATTTTATTCTAGTGAAATTACCATGACCTGTAAGTGTTTAAAGCTGTGGAATGATGAAATATAAGTTTTAAGAAAATTGCTTTAGCTGTTTTGGGATGATGGAATCATGCTGAGCAGGCACAGAAGTGAAGCAATGAGTTAGGAGGCTCTCATAGTAACATAAGCAGGAGCTGATGGTGGCATGAACTAATGTGGTAATGTACAGATGAAGAGAGGTAAACAGATTTTAAAAGCATATTGGTTATAAACCCAATGGTACTTCAGATGGATGGAATAAAAGATATGTGAGTGGGATAGAAAAGTCAAGAACAATTTCCAGTGTCCTTACTTGAGCAACATGGTGAAATTTGGTGGCACTTGTTAGATGGGTAGTGGGTTGGATGATGGAATCAAGATATGTTTTAAGTACATAAAATTTGATATTTCAGTGAGAAATCCAAGAGAAGATGTTGATCAGGTGGTTAGATAGTTATGCATTTAGAGCTTGCAAGAAAAATATCATTGATTGTCCTTCAGTTCTGCTTAGTTGCTCAGTCGTGTCCGACTCTTCAACCCTGTGGACTGCAGCATGCCAGGCTTTCCTGTCCATCACCAACTCCCAGAGCTTGCTCAAACTCATGTCCATTGGTGATGCCCTCCAACCATCTCATCCTCTGTTGTCCCCTTCTCCTCCTGCCTTCAGTCTTTCCCAGCATCAAGGTCTTTCCCTGATGAGCCAGTTCTTTGCATCAGGTGGCCAAAGTCTTTGAGCAATATTGACTCCATTTGATTTTCTAGTCACATTTCCACCTTTTGTTCAAGATCTTTTGGGCAAAAGCATTGTTGACCAACTGCTTGTTTACTTGTCATTAGCACTGACTTCTTTGGTGCTGGGAAGACTTCTTCCCAGAAATCATGTCTTATGAAGGCAGAAAAGAGATGGCTGTGCAGGAGATATGCTTTTAGAGAGTTTATGGACACATCTGAGGAGCCTTCTAGGAAGTGAGCCTTAGGTAGCACAGACTATAGGAGAAATTCATGGATCTTCATTAGGAGGAGGAGTAAATCAATCACCTCTATAAGTCGGCTATCATTATTCCTTTGGAGGCTGTCACAGTACAGCAATGGAAGTCACAAAGCATATGAAGTTTAAAAATGACAAACAGAGGACAAATTCGAAAAATGATTAGTATGACTGGTTGCAATTTTGATAATAATAAGGCACCAAATCTAGAAGGGAGCCAGTTGAAGACGATTTCTAGATGTCAAGGGGTTGAAGCCTCTTTTTACAGTTTGAAATGTCTCTGATGATGGCATTGGGTGTTTATATAAACTTTCTGAATCACTCATATAGGAACTGACATAAAGATTATCTATACATGAGGTATTATGGTAATTTCCCTGAGGTTTATATCAAGTTGTCCAATTTTAGCTTTTATGGCTTCAGAAAAAGGGCAATTTTAGTTCTCAGTGATTCCAAGTCAATATGATTAGAGGAAAAACTAGAAACAGTAGGTTGGAGAGTCAGAGCCCGATATTGGAGGAAACTAGAATTCAGGATCTAGTTCAGTTTACAGGTAAATACCAGAACCTCAAAGACAGTTAACAGCACTGGAATCTATTATCCACAGAGGCACATTACTGAAACATAATTTTTCTCTCTAAAATAATACTCATTCTACCAATATTGCCAAATTAAGATTAATTTTTCATTAAAATAAGTTTGGTATCAACAAACTTGTCCTGATTATTTATCTAAGTGTCAGTTCAGTTGAGTCACTCAGTCGTGTCTACTCTTTGAGACCCTATGGACTGCAGCACACCAGGCTTCCCTGTACACCACCAACTCCTGGAACTTACTGAAACTCATGTCCATTAAGTTGGTGAATGCCATCCAACCATCTCATCCTCTGTCATCCACTTCTCCTCCCTCCTTCAATCTTTCCCAGCATCAGCGTCTTTTCCAATGAGTCAGTTCTTCACATCAGGTGGCCAAAGTATTAGAACTTCAGCTTCATCATCAGTCCTTCCAATGAATATTCAGTATTGATTTCCTTTAGGATGGACTGGTTGGATCTCCTTGCAGACCAAGGGACTCTCAAGAGTCTTCTCCAACATAACAGTTCAAAATCATCAATTCTTCAGCTCTCAGCTTTCTTTATAGTCCAACTCTCACATCTATACATGACTACTGGAAAAACCATAGCTTTGACTACATGGACCTTTGTTGGCAAAGTAATGTCTCTGCTTTTTAATATGCTGTCTAGGTTGGTCATAGCTTTTATTCCAAGGAATAAGTATCTTTTAATTTCATGGCTGCAGCACTGTTTATAATAGCCAGGACATGGAAGTAAGCTAGATGTCCATCAGCAGCTGTGGTACATATACACAATGGAATATTATTCAGCCAGTAAAAGAATACATTTGAATCAGTTCTAATGAGGTGGATGAAACTGGAGCCTACTATACAGAGTGAAGTAAGTCAGAAAGAAAAACACCAATACAGTATACTAATGCATATATATGGAATTTAGAAACATAGTAACAGTAACCCTATATGCGAGACAGCAAAAGAGACACAGATGTATAGAACAGTCTTTTGGACTCTGTGGGAGAAGGTGAGGGTGGGATGATCTGAGAGAATAGCATTGAAACATAAATATTATCATATGTGAAACAGATTGCCAGTCCAGGTTCAATGCAGGAGACAGGGTGCTCAGGGCTGGTGCACTGGGATGACCCAGAGGGATGGGATGGGGAGGGAGGTGCGAGGGGGGTTCAGGATGGGAAACACATGTACACCCATGGCTTATTCATGTTAATGTATGGCAAAACCCACTACACTATTGTAAAGTAATCAGCCTCCAATTAAAATAAATAAATTTTAAAAAAGAAATTAAAAAAAAAAATTCATGGCTGCAGTCACCATTTGCAGTGATTTTGGAGCCCAGAAAAATAAAGTCTGTCACTGTTTCCAATATTTCCCCATCTATTTGCAATGAAGTGATGGGACCAGATGCCAGGATCTTAGTTTTCTGAATGTTGAGTTTTAAGCCAACTTTTTCACTCTCCTCTTTCACTTTCATCAAGAGGCTCTTTAGTCGTTCTTCACTTTCTGCCATATGGGTGGTGTCATCTGTGTATCTGAGGTTACTGATATTTCTCCCAGCAACCTTGATTCCAGCTTGTGCTTCATCCAGCCTGGCATTTTGCATGATGTACTCTGCATATAATTTAAATAAGCAGGGTGACAATATACAGCCTTGATGTACTCCTTTCCCAATTTGGAATCAGTCTGTTGTTCCATGTGCAGTCCTAACTGTTGATTCTTGACCTGCATACAGATTTCTCAGGAGGCAGGTAAGGTGGTCTGGTATTCCAGTCTCTCTAAGAATTTTCCACAGTTTGCTGTGATCTACACAGTCAACAGCTTTGGCTTGGTCAATAAAGCAGAAGTAGATGCTTTACTGGAACTCTCTTGCTTTTTTGATGATTCAATGGATGTTGGCAATTTGATCTCTGGTTCCTCTGCCTTTTCTAAATCTAGTTTGAACATTGGAAGTTCACAGTTCATGTACTGTTGAAGCCTGGCTTGGAGAATTTTGAGCATTACCTTGCTAGTGTGTGAAATGAGTGCAGTTTGCGGTAGTCTGAACATTCTTTGGCATTGCCTTTCTTTGGGATTGGAATGAAAACTGACCTTTTCCAGCCCTGTGGCCACTGCTGAGTTTTCCAAATTTGCTGGCATATTGAGTGCAGCCCTTTCACAGCATCATCTTTTAGGATTTGAAATAGCTCAACTGGAATTCCATCACCTCCAGTGGTTTTGTTCATAGTGATGCTTCCTAAGGCCCACTTGACTTCAGATTCCAGGATGTCTGGCTCTAGGTGAGTGATCACACCATCATGGTTATCTGGGTCATGAAGATCTTTTCTGTAGAGTTCTTCTGTGTATTCTTGCCACCTCTTCTTAATATCTTCTACTTGGGTTAGGTCCATACCATTCTGTTCTTTATTGAGCCCATCTTTGCATGAAAAGTTCCCCTGGTATCTCTAATTTTCTTGAAGAGATCTCTAGTCTTTCCCATTCTGTTGTTTTCCTCTGTTTCTTTGCATTGATCACTGAGGATGGCTTTCTTATCTCTCCTTGCTATTCTTTGGAACTCTGCATTCAGATGGATATATCTTTCCTTTTCTCCTTTGCCTTTTGCTTCTCTTCTTTTCCCAGCTGTTTGTAAGGCCTCCTCAGACAACCATTTTTCCTTTTTGCATTTCTTTTTCTTGGGGATGGTCTTGATCACTGCCTCCTGTACAATGTCAGGAACCTCCATCCATAGTTCTTAAGGCACTCTGTCTATCAGCTCCAATCCCTTGAATCTATTTGTCACTTCTACTGTATAATCATAAGGGATTTGATTTAGATCATACCTGAATGGTCTAGTGGTTTTCCCTACTTTCTTCATTGAAAGTTGAATTTGGCAATAAGGAGTTCATGATCTGAACCAGAGTCAGCTCCTGATCTTGTTTTTGCTGACTGTATAGAGCTTCTCCATCTTTGGCTGCAAAGAATATAATCAATCTGATTTTGGTATTGACCATCCAGTGATGTTCATGTGTAGAGTCTTCTCTTTTGTTCATGAAAGAGGGTTTTTGCTATGACCAGTGCATTCTCTTGGGAAAGCTGTGTTACCCTTTGCCCTGCTCTTTTTGTACTCCTAGGCCAAATTTGCCTGTTACTCCAGGTATCTCTTGAATTTCTACTTTTGCATTCCAGTCCCCTCTAATGAAAAGGACTTTTTTTTTGTCAGTTGTCCTTAGAGATTAGTATCTTCCATGAAGGATCCACCATCGATAAAGCCCTGGGATTTGCTCCATTATAAGGACGGGGCTTAGTAAATGTCTTTTATGCCTAGAAGCTTAGAAGAAAGGGAGACAATAGAAGAGGACTTGACTAGAATCTGTCAGTCAGGGATGCAGCCAGAGTCCTAGCACACTCTAGCCCTCCATGGATTATTGTCCAGTCATTCTCAATTGACAAAGCCCAATAAAGCAGGTGAGGTTCAACAGTAGGAAAAAAAAAAAAAAAAGGAGCTGGGCCAGCTCTGATGACTACAGATAAAAGTGCATCTCCACCTTGGCCAAGATATTTTGTGGAAACTCTAAGTGATGAAATATTACATGAAACAGAACAATGAGGGAGGGAACTTACTTTTTATTTCTGCTACAATCAGAGCATTAACTGGAAAAATTTAAGATCTGTTGGAAAGGATAACAAAGTTCCTGAATAGGAGATTTTTTAAATGCAATTGCATCAGTTATAAATATAAATACAAAAAGTACTCAATTCATCATAAGCCAAAACAAAAAAGGAATGATTAGAAATGTTTTCGATAAAACGAGGAAAACTATAAAATTATACTGAGCAATGAAAGTTAAGATTTAAATAAACGGGAAGGCAGATTGTGCCCCGGTATGAGAAAGTCAAGTATTTAAAGACTATAAATTCTTCTAAATTAGTGCATAGGAGTAAGACGATGCCAATCAGAATTCCAATGGATATTTCTTTTGGAACTTGATGAAATCATTAAAAAATTTATTTTGAAGAATATATGTGTGAACACAGCAAAGAAACCATTATTTAAATGAAAAGACAACCTACTGAATGGAAAAAAAATTTCTAATGACATGACTGATAAGGGGTTAATATCCAAAACACATAAACAGTTCATGCAGTTCAACATCAAAAACAACTTGATTTAAAAAACAGACAGAAGACCGTTTCCAAAAAGGATGCTCGCAGGCAGATGAAAAGATGCTTAACATCACTAAGCATAAGGGAAATGCAAATCAAATCAAAACTACAATGAGGTTACTACCTCACACCTGTCAGAATGGCTATCATCAAAAAGAACAAAAATAACAAAGGTTGGCAAGAATGTGGAGAAAAGGGAACCCTTGTACACTTGGTAGAAATGTAAATTGGTGTAGCCACTATAGAAAACATAGTTTCTCAAAAAGCTAAAACCAACAAGACCCAGCAATTCCACTCCTGGGTATATATCTGAAAAACAAAACAAAAACAAAAACACGAATTCAAAAAGATACATGTAGCCTAAGGTTCCTAATGGCATGATTCCCAGTTACCAAGATATGGAAGCAAGCTAAGTGTCCATTAACAGATGAATGGATAAAGATGTGGTACATTATACAGTGGAATGTTTTTGCTGTCGTTCAGCCTCTAAGTTGTGCTTGACTCTTTGCAACCTCAGGGACAGCAGCAAGCCAGCCTCATCTGTTCTCTTCTCCCTCCCTGTGATTGCTCAAATTAATGTCCACTGAGCCAGTGATGCTATCTAACCATGTCATCCTCTGCCACACCCTTCTCCTTTTGCCTTCAATCTTTCCCAGCATCCGTCTTTTCCAATAAGTCGGCTCTTCACATCAGTGGCCAAAATATTGGAGCTTCAGCATCAGTCCTTCCAATGAATATTCAGCGTTTATTTCCTTCAGTATTGACTGGTTTGATCTCCTTGCTGTCCAAAGGACTCTCAAGAGCCTTTTCCAGCACCACAATTCTAAAGCATCAATTTTTATGCACTCAGCCATCTTTATGGTCCAACTTTCACATCTGTATGTGACTGCTGGAAAAACCATAGTTATGACTATATGGACCTTTGTCAACAAAATAATGCCTCTGCTTTTGAGTATGCTGTCTATAAGCATATTAAATCCAATATTTAATAAGCTTTCCTTCCAATAAGCAAGTGTCTTTTAATTTCATGGTTGAAGAATGTTCCAACTACCATACAATTGGCTCATTTCACATACTAGCAAGGTTATGCTCAAATTCCTTCAAGCTAGGCTTCAGCAATATGTGAACTGAGAACTTCCAGATGTACATGCTGGGTTTAGAAAAGGCAGAGGAACCAGAGATCAAATTGCCAACATTCACTGGATCATGGAGAAAGCAAGGGAATTCCAGAAAAACATCTACAACTGCTTCATTGACTATGCTTCATTGACTAAGCCTTTTAGCATAATGTGGATCACAACAAACTGTGGAAAATTCTTAAAGAGATGGAAGATCCAGAGCAGCATACTTGTTCCCTGAGAAATCTGTATGTGGGTCATGCAGTTAGACACAGACACGGAACAACTGACTGGTTCAAAATTGGGAAAGGAGTACAACAAAGCTGTATATTGTCACCCTGCTTATTTAACTTATATGCAGAGTACATCATGTGAAATGCCAAGCTGTATGAATCAAAAGCTGGAATCACAATTGCCAAGAGAATGTCAACAACATCAGATAGGCAGATGAGGTTGGCAGAAAGTGAAGAGGAACTAAAGGGCCTCTTAATATAGGTAGAAGAGGAGAGTGAAAAAGCTGTCTTAAAACTCAACATTCAAAAACCTAAGATCATGGCATCTGCTCCCATCGCTTCATGGCAAATAGAAGGGGAAAAAGTGGAAGCAGTGACAGATTTTATTTCCAACATCACTGTGGATACTGACTGCAGCCATGCAATGGAATGCTACTCAGCCATTAAAAAAAAAAAATGAAATTTTGCTATTTGCAACAACATGGATGGACTTGAAAGGTATATGTTAAATGAAATAAGTCAGACAAAGACAAATATTGTATGATATCACTTTTATGTGGAATTTTTAAAATATAGCAAACTAGTGAATATAACAATAACAACAACAAAACAGATTCACAAATATACAGGACAAACTAGTGGTTACCAGTGGGGAGAGGGTAGTGGGGAGGGGCTACATAAGGGTAGGGGATTAAGAGGTACAAAATATTATGTACAAAATAAGGTAGAAGCATATATTTGAGAATAACTAGTAACGACTGAAGTGACTTAGCAGCAGCAGCAGTAACTGGGTAAGAAAGGCTAAGAGGGTAGAGCAGAGTCTGTAGCCCAAGGTGAACTCAGAGGGATTAGTATAAGATAAGCTCTTTACACAACACCGTAACTACTTTCTCTGCTGGTGCTCAATACTGCCCAACAATCTTGGTCAGTACCCAAGGCCAATTCCAGAACTTCCATTTAATTGTACCAACACACTCTCTATTATAATGGAATGTTTCATTCCAGTACCTTTTCCATTATTTTTACAATTGCTTTTTTTTTTTAATGACTGATTCCTTCACTAGATTGTTATGTTTATTTTCCTACTATCTAACATATAATCTAATTAATATATTTTTATATTATATAAAATTTGACAATACTTTTGTTAACAAATATATATTGAGATGCTAGAGGATGAAATGGCTGGATGGCATTACTGACTCGAGTCTGAGTGAACTCCGGGAGTTGGTGATGGACAGGGAGGCCTGGCATGCTGCGATTCATGGGGTCGCAAAGAGTTGGACACGACTGAGCAACTGAACTGAATGCCTTTCTGCTCTATCATCAGATGAGAATTTTATTCAGTCAGTATTTATTATGCACTGACTAATTCTGTGGCGAAGAGTTGACTCATTGGAAAAGACTCTGATGCTGGGAGGGATTGGGGGCAGGAGGAGAGGGGATGACAGAGGATGAGATGGCTGGATGGCATCACTGACTCGATGGATGTGAGTCTGAGTGAACTCCGGGAGTTGGTGATGGACAGGGAGGCCTGGCGTGCTGCGATTCATGGGGTTGCAGAGTCGGACACGACTGAGCAACTGAACTGAATCCTGTGGCAGTTACTTGAGAAGCCAGCAACCGTTCTGTTGATAAGAATTATCAAGTCTACTAGGAGGATAGTTTCTACTACCTCTTGGTATAGATTATCCATTTCTCCAAACACCTGAGTACCTGTTTCTCAAACTTCTGATGTTTTACGGAGGCCACTTACGAACAGCCACACGTGGTGTCCACCTTGATCTTTCTGGAGATCAGAGACACATGTTTAGTGTCCTGCTGCTGCTGCTAAGACGCTTCAGTCGTGGTCCGACTCTGTGCGACCCCACAGACGGCAGCCCACCAGGTTCCCCCGTCCCTGGGATTCTCCAGGCAAGAACACTGGAGTGGGTTGCCATTTCCTTCTCCAATGCATGAAAGTGAGACATGACAAAACTTAAAGTACACTTTCAAGTTTGCTCTCTCATGTTTTCCAGATTTAAAGCAAAAATGCTTCATTGTTTTAGTTCATAAAAGTACTGAATGTCATGAGGGCTTGACAATTTGAAATAACAAAAAATGTTCCAATATTTCTTCTTGGCTACAAATTGGATTAGGGTTTTACCACCAACCCTAGTCTTCTTGCTTTGACACAAGGATGAAGAAACGAGTTGCTGGGTATTGCAGTTGATTCCCTAGGCAGTCAATTTTAACGCCATAATGGATGAATATTGATTGATGCTCTTTTTCAAAATCACTTGAAAATCCTGACACTGCACTGTCTACCTGTGAACTCAAAATGCTTTTGAACGAACCTCAATTAACTGTAAAAGTAGTTTGTCTCTGCCTTATGCTATACTTAACTGGTGAATTAATAATTCAAGAGCAGACATTTTGAGATATCCCCAAATCCAAATGTTCAGATTTTTTTAAAAGTAACAATCATAATTAATTGTTCACAACTATATACCAGACAGTGTCAAGTATAGGGGATTTAAGATACAGAAGACTGCAGTAGCCCTTGTTTCTACACTATCCCCTATTGACTACCTCCATATAAAAGCCACAATGAATGTTATGTTTGAATGAAAAATATAATCACATGTCCCCCAGATCAAACTCTCCAATGGTTTCCCATCAATCATGGTCAGACTGGCCCTACTTGAATTGGCCCTTGCCTAACTCTGTGTCTTCACTACTGGCATTCTCAATCATTCCTTTCCCATCACACTGACTTTCTACATGCTTCAGAACCCACTGAACTCCTTCAATCTAGACATCTGTACTAATGTTTTCTCTATCTGGAAATCTTTCCCCCACATTTCCAAATGGCCTGCCTTCTCATTTCAGACATCTGAGCGCAAAGTTACCTACTTATAGAGAATTTTCCTGCAAGCATTTCAAATTAATAGCATCACAACCATATCTTTGGAACTTTTACCTTCTTCACTATTCTTTACAGCACTAGTAACTACCTAAAGTTAAGTTACTTATTTACTTATTTTCAGCCTCAACCCGTATGCAATGTAAACTTCATGTGACCATAGATTTGACTTGTCAACAGCTGTATCCCCAATGCTTCATGTTTATATAAATGCTCAAAAAATAATTTTTGAATTAGTGAATAAATGAGTTTCTGAACCTTGCTCTTAAAGGGAGCTTCATACATAGATAATTATTTCTTTTAAAAAATTTCTACTCTGTCTAGAGGATATTACTATGTCTTTAAAACATGAGGAAACAGCCTCAGGAAGGCTAAATAAATTTTCCCAGGGTTATCAGCTAGTAAATTGATAAAACTCAGATTTAAACCCATACTGTTTCATTCATGGTGAATTCACTAATCTGTTCTTGAATAATATATTAATCTTTCACACAAGATCATATAAAATTTGCTTTTCTCACATATCCTTCCTATTTATTTGCTTGTCGCAAAATTTTTGGTAGCTGCTCATGTATCACAGCGTATCACATACCAGAAGCAATCTTATGCGCAGAAAACGTAAACAGCATGTCTAGGGAAACATATCAAAAGCCTCTCAAGTAATAACCTGAAGTAGTGAAAAACTGGAAGTAGCCTGAAGGCACGTAATATCAGAGAACTGGTGTAGTCAGCACTGATACACTCATTATTGTAGCATATCCTGTAGCCCCGGAAAGTTATATTTTAAAAATTTTCAATAACATAGAAAAATGTTCCTGACACATAATTTGGTGGTTAGTGTATATTATAAAATTAAATATAAGATTTGTTCTTCTGGCTATGAAGGAGTAGCTAGTATCAGACTAACCCTCCAGTGCTGAACAACTACAAAAGCTATATAATATACAAAAGGCAGCTATTTGAAGAAGAGCAACTAAAGAACCCAGGGCTTGAGAGACAAGGGTTCCGAAGAGAAAGGGAAAGAATTGAGGTAAACTATATGTACATTGTCACTGGTTTTCACCCTTGGACCCTTTGCCAGCTTGCAGTGAGGACATAGCATTAAATAAGAAACTGGAAGAATAAATATGGCAGTATTAATGAGTTGGAGAAATAAAACTGAAGTTCAAGTCTCCCAATGCAGTCAGCAGTTGATGAGACATGATTCTAGTGGAAAGAGAAAACTGAATACAATACTCTGAGCACAATTTCTTCTAGAGGTATTTGCCAATGCCAAAGTAGTGTATACATGTTTAAAATAGCTTCTAAGGAGATAGAAAGCTAGGTGGAGATTTTCTTAGTTGCACGATGCTGGTGAAATAAAAATTCTAGAAAAGATCTTGGTAGACCATCTACATCCTCAAATCATCATATTCCCTGATTGGACTGAGATAATCTGTCAATGGTCAAAGAAGAAAATAATTTCTAGAGGAAACTAAATTCATCCAATGCCTCCTTAATAAAAATGGCCAACATTCAATTCAAAATTCTGAGGTGGGCCAGGAAACAGAACCAAATACTCAAAGGAAAAAAAATTGACAGCTGTAAGGAACCTACAGATAATCTAGCTGTAGATTAGATTATAACTGACTTTTCAGTAGAAATGATGGAAAACAGAAGGCAGTGGAACAAAAATAACTTTAAAAAACTTTATGTCCAATAAAAATATCTCTCAAAAATTAAGGTGAAATAAAGATGGTTCCAGACAAAAATATTGGAAGAGTTGATAACCAGCCAAACTGTACTAAAAGAAATACTAAAAAGAGTTCCTCAGGAAGAAAAAATTTTATTCCAGATAGAAGCAGGTAACTCAGGAAAAATGAAAATAATCATAAATATGAGTATATCACGAAGATCAGAAGGGGATAAATGAAGCCAAAGTTTTGTACAATCTTTCCATTGTTTGGGAACCTATAAAAGTAAATCAATAATGCATATTGAAATCTGCAGGATAACCTGTAAAAATGAATAAATGAAAGTGTATAAGTATATATATATGCAAAGAGAAGATAAACAAATTTTAAAATAATTAGTACATAGGACATCTTTTAAAGGAAAATAAAGGAACACAAAGTAAATGGGACAAATAGAAGACAGTATATTTAAGCTCAAATATATCAGTAGTTATATTACATATAAATATATTAAATGCCATAATTAAACATCAGAATTGGTCATACTATCAATAGAGAAAATAAAAATCAACTAGAGGCACATTATGAGACAAGTCTTAAATATAAAGATAGAAATTTAATATACTATACTAACAGCAAATAAAGTACTTTTGAAAGCAAGAAGTATTACTAGAGATAAAGTGGGGTATTTCACTAAAATTTTTTCATTCAAGTGGAAAAATACTAATTTTAAATTTATATAGATTTAATAACATTAGGTCAAAAAATATAAACTGACAACTAACATACTTCTTAGTTACTGATAGAAAAAAAAAATAGAAAAACAGAGGAAAAATCTCTAGGTCCACATGGTTTTCCACATGAATTTTTCTAATCCATTAAGTAAAAATAACACAAAATTATAAAGTCTTCCAGAGAACAGAAAAAGAAACTTATTAAATTAGCATATTCTTAATACCAAAACCTGACATGTACCTTACAATAAAATAAAACTACTGGCCACTTTCTCCCATGAGCATAATTTTAAAATTCTTAACTAAAATATTTGTAAATCTAACTCAGTGATATATGAAAAAGGTAATACATCGCAACCAAACTGAGTTCATTTCAGGAATTAAAGATTGATTTAACATTTTGAAAAAAATTAGTAATTTCATTAGTTGCATGAATAAGGAAAAATTATTCAATTTAAGAGATTTATAAGAAGCATGTAATAAAATTCAATACAATTTCATGGTAAGCAATTGATTCGTATCCATAAACATAAGGAAATCTCACAAATCAATTAGAAAAAAGAGTCCAATTTTTTAAATGATCCAATGTTTGAAATGAGTACTCCACAAAAGGAGATATGTGAATGGTCAATAATTAAAGCATGGATTATTCTAGATAATTACTGCTAAGAATTAAATTGTGTCTTTCAAAGAAGTATGTTTGAAGTCATAAACCTGGGAACCTGTGAATGAGACCTTATTTGAAAACAAGGTGTTAGTGAAATAGAGCTTTTTTCCCTCAAAATTTACTCTATTGAGATAGGCTGGATATTGCAACAAGGCTCTGTCAAGAACCTGGAGCCACTCAGAAGTAGCCAGATTTGTGCTTCTTCTATCTGAGGGTTATTTGTCCATGCTGCCCTAACTTCTAAAACAGTCGTCTGTCTCACCCACAGGGCATACTGCTAGGACTTGACCCATATGCTTAGGATAAGATGTCTCTGCCCTTACTACCAACTGTGATATAAAGAAAAGGCACAGCTTTGGAGTGAATCACATTTGAGTTTAACTATGAGACTGATAACTCAGCAGCTATGCAACCCTGGGCTTCCTCCAAGCCCCTCTTGACCTTCTGTCCATTCAGTTCAACTTAATTTAATCCATCAAACACTAACTGAGGATCTGGAGTGTATTTTTAAAAAGTGTGCTTAATTCTGGAGATAAAAAGTATGAAAAAAAGTCTCAATCCTCATGGTACTATAAAATGGAAATACCACACTCTCCTCAGAGTGATTTGTTTTTGTTTCGAGAATTCATGGGATACTATTTAAACAAATAGAGCGCAGTTTGTCCATGTGATAAGAGTCAATATTATTTTCCTTTTCCTATTTCTTCTATACTGCCAATATTTCCTTGGTTGTGTGCTTTGAACCAGTTATCTTACCTCATTGCACTTCTGTTTCTCCACTTAAGAAATGGGAAAACAATAAGATGTTTAGTGCATCCATTAGGATGTATAACTTGTTCTGGCAATAGCAAAACTTGAATGGAGTTGTTCCAATTAGAGATTGCTTTGTGATAAACCCCTCCACCCCGCCAAAACCAAAAAACTTGGTGGTTTAAAACAACTACGTTAATTTTGCTGACAAATCTGTACTTTGGGCAGAGCTTAGTGGAAACGGCCTATGTCTGCTCCCGTCCTCATTAGAGAGCAGATAGAAAACGGGGGGCTGGATCATAACAAGGGTTATGCATTCATGTGTCTGGTGGTTCAGGCTGGCTATTTGTTGGGACCTCGGCTGGAAGTGTGGCCTTTCCTGCTGTCTGCTTGGTTTCCTCATAGCATAGAGCCTGTATTCCATGGGTGAGTGTCTCAAGAGGAATAGACAAAAGTTGTAGTCCAATTTATGACTTCAGACATTATATGGTGTCATTTCTGCCGTGTTTGCAGGCTGACCCTGGTTGAGGGTAACACAGACCATTCTTTTTGGTAGAAGGGTGTCAATATCACAATGTAAGAAGAGCATGAGTAATGAAGGTTTGATGTTGTCATGTTTAGAACAATCTGCCTCAGATTTTAAACAACAGAAGTTGAATTTTTACCCTACTGAAGATCAGTGTGGGAGCTCTGGTCACCCGAGTCACTTGGGGATTCAGTTTCATAGAGGTTTCATATGTTACCATAATTGGTGAGATAGGAAAAAAAGAATGTAGTTTTCTCCTAAAGCATCTATCCCAAAGTAACACCTGTCAATTCATCTCACATTTTATTGACAAAAATGTCACAAGGCTGAGCTTCAACTTCAAAGAGGATAAGGAAGGGCGATCCTACCACATGGCTGGAAGGAAAAAACTGGATTATTTACAAACAGTCCTCATGACTAACACACCCAACTGCATAGGGTTTCTGTGAGGATTAAGTGGGATAAAGAACATGAGGTACTCAGTACAACTTAAATTATTGAACATGTTCAATAAATCGTACCTATAATACTTATAAATACGTAGTTTGTGTAGTGGCAAGGCATTTTCCTGGCTATTTCCAATACTGCACATGAGTTCTTGAGGTTCCTACTATCTTCCCCTAGGGAGTCCGAAGTCAGAGGCTTAGACTGTAGGATTGTTAGCTTTCTCAAGCTTGGGTACCATTTAGAAAGCTCTGTCATCTCACTGAGACTCAGAAAATGCACAGTGGAGATTGATTCCTGGCATGGAAAGCTGGAGAAAATAGGCCAGGCACAGCTTTTATAGAGACCTAGAATTTAAATCTTTATTTTTCATTTTGGACACTGACTTAGCATTATCACAGGGAGACAGTTGGGTACCAGGGATTAGCTATTTAAACGAAATAACTTGACAGACTTACCGAAGTTGACTTAGCCTTGAGAGCGAAAGAGAGAGTGAAACTTCAAAAGATGCCCACACGCAAATAATGATGTTCCTGTGACAGTGTCTCTCCAGAGCTATCTGGTCTTCTCACAGAATAATGTTTCTGCATTAGTGACTTCTTCCCAATCTGTCCTTTACCCTAGTTTGGTGACTTGTTGACCTTCTGAAAAGGTTAGGGTAGGCAAGTGTCTTTTCAACATCAACTCCACCATTAAATACTGTTGTGATCTTTGAGCAAGTTACCTGAAGTGTTAGTCTAAGTTCTCGCCCGCCCAAATGGAGATGACAAGATCTAATTCACTGTGGTTTGGGAAAACTTTAAAGACAATATGAATAAATCTTGTGGCTTGATTTCTGAGCTGGAGTGGACACAAATGTTACTCTCTTCTTGCTGTGGCCAGCTGCCTAGGTTCACTTAGAAGAATGTAACAATCATGTCCCTTCACGTCTTGTTTCTCTCTTCTCTTTTTTTTCTCATTATGTTCATTCTTAATGTCAGTGGTCTTGAGTCCTAAAGAGAGGATGGATTGGGATCTAGGTTTTGTTCATCTCACTTTTTCATGTAAAAGAGTTAACTCTTAAGCTAGCTATTATGTTAATGAGTATTCCAAATTTTAAACCAACCATACTTAGAGAAGGTAAATTATTCTCATTTCTTAAATTTATTCTTTGTTCTAGAAAAATTGACATGAAATGAGAATTGTCATCTTTGCAAAAACTCAAAGAATTCATCAAACTTCTTGTAGTTGTGGAGATAATTTTGTTATTTAGTAAACTTTTCAAGCTCTATCTTGGTTTTTATTGCTTAATTCACCTTTTTTCTTTTTTAACTAGTTCAGTATTTTCCTCTAAATCCTCCCATTTCACTGATAATGTTGAATTTTATTCGAGTAGAATATATTCATATATTTTTTTAAAACCAAAATTTCTACCATGGGGATTTTAATAGGATCTTTCTTATTTCTAATATTAATTATCTTGTTTTTCTCTATTTACTGGTTAGATTTTCAAAGACTTCTTTATTTAAATGTTTTTCAAAAAATAGGGCTTTAATTTATATAATTTTAAATAGTTCATAGAATCAATGTTTTCTGCTTTTATTATTTCCTTCAGTTCTCCTTTAGTATTTATTAATTCTTTAATATTTATGAAAAATCATTTAGTACTTGACATTTCTTTTTGAGAATATCTTTGTACTTAAAATTTTTTGTTTGGATAATCTCATTTTAAACACTTTAAAAGGAGTTTATAGTTTGTCAAATTTATCTTTCTCCTAATAGTAATTTGGAACAATGTTACTTAAATTTTCAATCTTGAGAAACACTTAAAATTCACATTTGTAACAGCATTTCTAGTTATTTGGCAACATGGACAAATATGTGACCTTGGCAATGTCTGGGTATTGGATTATTCATTTATATACATGTGTTCATAGCCTATTTAAAAATCATATTTCTCTAATTACTCCACTGGGCACTCAAAGTATCTTGATAGGTACCACTTTGATGTATTTATGAACTGTATAAATAACGATATCCATCTGAACCATTAGGGAAGCCTATATATATATATATATATATATATATATATATATATATATAATTAATCTTAATACTTACTTAAATTATCACTGTTTGACATGTTCAAGCAGGAGATGGCAAGATTGAGCACCAATATCTTAAGAATCAGTGAACTTAAATGGACAGGAATGAAGCGCCTTCTTAGCGCAGCGGGCAGCACATCAGTCTCATAAAATGGACAAGAATGGGTGTATTTAATTCAGATAACCGTTATACCTACTACTGTGGGCAAGAATCCCTTAGAAGAAATGGAGTGGCCCTCATAATCAACAAAAGAGTCTGAAATGCAGTACTTGGGTGTAACCTCAAAAATGACAAAATGATCTTCGTTCCTTTCCAAGGAACATGGATTCAACAACTTAGTAATTCAGTACTATGCCCCTATCATGGATCCTGAAGAAGTTGAAGCTGGTCAGTGCTATGAAGATCTACAACACCTAGAACTAACATCAAAAAAGATGTCCTTTTTATCATAGGGGATTGGAATGCAAAAGTGGAAAATTTTTAGAAGAGACAGGAGTACCAGATCACCATACCTGCCTCCTGAGAGACCTGTATATGGGTCAAGAAGCAACAATTAGAACCGGACATGGAACCATTGACTGGTTCAAAATTGGAAAGAGTATATGACAAGGCTGTATATTATCATGTTACTTATCTAACTTCTATGCAGAGTACAGCTTCCCTCATGGCTCAGCAGGTAAAGAATCCACCTGCAATGCAGGAGACCTGGGTTCAATCCCTGGGTTGGGAAGATCCCCTGGAGAAGGGAACAACTACCCACTCCAGTATTCTGGCCTAGAGAATTCCATAGGGTTGCAAAGAGTCAGACACGACTTAGGGACTTTCACATATGCAGAGTACATCATGTGAAATGCCAGGCTGGATGAATTACAAGCTGGAACCAAGATTGCTGGGAGAAATATCAATAACCTCAGATACACAGATGATACCACTCTAATGGCAGAAAGTGAAGTGAAAGTAAAGAGCCTCTTGATAAAGATGAAAGAGGAGAGTGAAAAAGCTGGCTTAAATAAAATCAACATTCAAAACCATGATCATGGCCTCCAATCCCATCACTTCATGGTAGATAGAAAGGGGAGAAGTGTAAAAGAATAAGAGATTTTTATTTTCTTGTGCTCCAAAATCATTGTGGACAGTGACTGCAGCCACAAAATTAAAAGACACTGGCTCCGTGGAAGAAAAGCTATGACAAACCTAGACAGTGTATTAAAAAGCAGAGATATCACTTTGCTAACAAAGATCCATGTAGTCAAATCTATGGTTTTTCCAGCAGTCATGTATGGATCTGAGAGTTGGACCATAAAGAAGGCTGAGATCTGAAGAATTGATGCTTTCAAATTGGGGTGCTAGAGAAAGCTCTTTGAGTTTCCTAAGGGAAATTAAGCCTGAGTATTCAGTGGAAGGACTGATTCTGGAGCTGAAGCTCTAATACTTTGGCCACCTGATGTGACAAGCCAACCCATTGGAAAAATAAAACAAAACTAATGCTGGAAAAGACTGAAGGCAAAATGAGAAGGGCAGCAGAGGATGAGATAGTTAGAGAGCATCACTGATTCAATGAACATGAATTTGGGCAAACTCTGAGAGATCACAGAGGATAGAGGAGTCTGGATGCTGCAGTCTACAAAGAGTTGGACATGACTTAGTAACTGAACAACAGTAACACTCTTTTTTTCTTCCATGACAAATTTATGACTGAAAGATGGGTTAAAATATCCTAAAACAATTTCCATTTATCTTCTTCCTTACATAAGGTGCTCTAAGAAATTTGAATTCTATATTGTTGGAAATTATCACTAGCTCTGCTTTTTTTATTTTATATTTTCTTGCTATATCTTCACCACCCAATGATTTTATTCTTATTTTCATACTTTTTAAGTTGGGATGGAAAAGACATTGATGCTGGGAAAGATTGAAGGCAAAAGGAGACGAGGATGGCAGAGGATGAGATGGTTAGATAGCATTCCCAACTCAATGGACATGAATTTGAGCAAACTCAGGGAGATAGTAAGGACAGAGGAGCCTAGCATGCTGCAGTCCATGGGGTTGCAAAGAGTCGGACTCATCTTAGTGACTCAACAACAACAAAGTTGTCCCTTGGCATTATGTAGGCTTACTTTAGGAGTGTTTGACTTAAATGAAGCAGCTTAATCTACAGATGCAGAATGTCATGATTGAAATATATACTCATTCTTCAATCATCATTTATGCTTTCTATTTTTCATTCTTTGAGGTTTATGTCTTCTGCTGTTTGAACTGTGTTTTACTTGTTTTATATTTTCTATTAATTTCTCAACAAACATGATCTTTTTCCCATGTGGCAGGCACTTTGCCAGACTTCAGGCACAGAAATAAAGGGAAAAAAAAACAAAACCACAGGTCCCTGATGGGGTGAGCCAGCAGTGGGCAAAATAGATAGAAAAATTGCATTAATTAACAGATGCAAATAATTACATTACAAATCATGATTATATACTGATAAATTCCCCAAAACAAAGAAATGCAGTTGTATGAAATTCCATGACAAAGAGAGTTGACGAAGTAGCATGAAGTTCTTAGGAAATTCCTCAAGAAACTGAATGTGACCTAAAACGTGAAGAATGTGTAGAAGGTTAGCTCGTTAAAGGAAAAAATGGTGATCAAGGTGGAGACATTCCATCCAGAAGGAATGGTAGATGAAAAGGACTAATGGGATAAGGAAGCCTTTAAAAAAAATCCTTTAAAAAAAAAAAATAACCCAACAGTAATATTAAAAAACAACAACAACAACAATTACCCTGTAGCTCAAGCTTAGAGAGCTATCAAGATCTTGGTGTGAGATGAGGTTTATAGGAATTTGATCATGGCTGGAGTTGACCAGCATTCATCACCTCCTATCTTTTTAAATCTCAAAGTTAGAAATGAAACTATACATTCTGATTCCTCTACAGCCAAGCAGTTTAGATGAGAAATCAAGTGAGAGTTTTTCTTCCCACTTAACACTTCTCAGTCTTAAAATATAATTTTGGATTAGGCACACCAGACTGTGTTTATTAAATTATGCTTTTGTGTATCATATCTCTTCCATGTCCAGAATTTTAATTGACATTTGCATTCAGTTTTGAACAATATTTTCCCCAGTCATTTTTGGTTAAACGCCAAGACTCTATGTTTACCTGTTTTCCTACTCATCATTAGCCCCCTTTAGCCACAAATTCCCCATAAGCTTTTAATTTTGATTAATCTTTCTGGTCATTTACAATAGGGATGTGTCTTCCACTGATTCTTTGAAGAAGGGCGTGTGGTGGCATTTATTTTCTGAAACTGCTCCTTCATGGAATGCCTTTGACTCAACATATGAGCAGCAACCAGGCTGGTTATAAAATTCTTGGCCCATAGCCAGCCTTCCTCAAACCTCACTAAGATGCTTTCATTGTCTTTGGCATTTAGCATGACAGAAGAGAGGTCTCAGGTTAGCTTGATTACTGCTCCTCCAAAAGAAACTTCTTTTGTTCTGCTTTGTTTTGTTTTCAGGTTAAATGCTTGTAAAGTCTTTTTTAGTGTATTAAAATATTTGTCTATTCAAATATTTTCAGGAAATTTTCTGGGTGTGGCTGTCTTTTCATTGATGTGGCTTCGGTGTAATCAAGTCTAAAAATTTACATCAACCAATTCTGAGGGGTTCTTTCTCTGGCTACATACCATGTGGCTTTGGGATTAAGAGCATTTGCTATAGAGGAAGGATGGCTGGGTTCAAATGCCAGCTTTGTCTTTCACTAGACCTTTAGTTTTGAACAAAATTAAAAGAAAGCCCCCAAATTAAAAACCTCTGTTTCAGTTTCCATATTTGTCTTGGTTTGACCAAAAACTGTTTTTGAGTCTTTTCCACAGGTTCAAGGAAAACCCCAAAACATCTTCTTGGCTAACCTAAAAAAATGGGGGCTGATATAGGAATACCTACTTCAGAGAGTGGTTGTGAGGGTAGCCTGGCCCCTAAGACCCTGGTATCTCTGTAAGAAAAGGGCATGAGGCCCAGACAAAGGCAGACAGAAGAATGATCCAGCTACAAGCCAGGGAATAGAAAGGATTGCCAGCAACCACCAGAGCTAGGAAGAAGCGAGGGAAAATCCTCCCCTAGAGCCTTCAGAGGGACCAGAGCTCTGCCAGCACCTTGATTGTGAATTTCCAGTCTCTCTAACTGTGAGAAAATAAATTGCCATTCTTTCAAGTAAACAAAGTTAACATTGGCAAAGCATCTAGAAGGACTTTTACCCCATCCTGAGTGTTTTGCAAGTACCTCCTAGGCCATTATCTTTTCTCTCTCTCAGTTTTTAAGCTTCAGAAAATTTTCTTTTTTGGGGGTAGGGAGAATGTCGATTTATGTTTTATTAGATATTTCAAGTTGCTGGACTGAAAAGTATAACAATAAAAATTTTAACTAATTCTGTTGTCAGTTAATAATACTGACACCAAAGGTTTACCTTAACGTGGTTATATAAATTCACAAGGTGTCTGGGAATTAATTTAGATAATATATATAAAACATTAAACGTTTCTGATATTCCAGTGATTTCTATCATCGATTATCTGTTATGTGCATGTGTATTAGATTTTTAAACTTTGTTGAAGTATAATTCACAAATAAAATTTAATATAATTAAAATATTCTATGGGATGATTTTATTTATATATATATATATATATATATATATATATGCATGCTGCTGCTGCTAAATCGCTATATATATAAAAGGAGTCCCATCATCAAGTTACTTAAAACATAACCATCACCTCACATATTTATCTTTTTTGTGTAAAAACATTTAAGTTATTCTCTCCTAGCTAATTTTAATTATGTAACTTTATCAATTATAATCACCACATTACACACTATATCTTCAGGCCTTGTTGATCTTATAACTGAAAGTGTATACATTTTTTACCAACCTCTCCCTATTTCCCTGACAGCCACCATTCTACTAAGAGTTTGACTTGGCTTTATCAGATTCCACATATAGGTGATACCATACACAGTACTGATCTTTCTCTGTCTGGCATTGTAATTTGTCATAATTCTCTCCAGGTTCATCTACATTGTTGAAATGGCAGGATTTTTTTTTAAGGCCGAACAGTATTCCATGGTGTGTATATATAAATACACACACACACACACACTGCATTGTCTTTATCCATTCATCAGTTGACAGACCCTGATGTTTCAATACCTTGACTATTGTGAATATTGCTGCAATTTGCATGGAAGTACAGATATTTCTTTGAAATAACACTTTCATACTGAATAATATGTCAATTCTAATTTTATTTTCTTGAGGAATCTCCATGCTGTTTTCTGCAGTGGTTGCATCAATTTATACTCTTACTGATGGTGCGCAAATGTTCTGTTTACATCCTTACCATCATTTGTTATTTCTTGTCTTTCTAATAATAGCCACCCTAACAAGTGTTAGGTGATATCTCACTGTGGCTTTGATTTGCATTTCTCTGAACTGTGGTGTTGGAGAAGACTCTTGAGAGTCCCTTGGACTGCAAGAAGATCCAACCAGTCCATCCTAAAGGAGATCAGTCCTGGGTGTTCATTGCAAGGACTGATGTTGAAGCTGAAACTCCAATACTTTGGCTACCTGATGTGAAGAGCTGACTCATTTGAAAAGACTCTGATGCTGGGAAGGATTGAGGGCAGGTGGAGAAGGGGACGACAAAGGATGAGAAGCTTGGATGGCATCACCGACTCAATGGACATGCAGCTAAGTCACTTCAGTCGTGTCCAACTCTGTGCGACCCCAAAGACGGCAGCCCACCAGGCTCCCCCGTCCCTGGGATTCTCCAGGCAAGAACACTGGAGTGGGTTGCCATTTCCTTCTCCAATGCATGAAAGTGAAAAGTGAAAGTGAAGTCACTCAGTCGTGTCCAACCCTCAGCGACCCCATGGACTGCAGCCCACCAGGCTCCTCCATCCATGGGATTTTCCAGGCAAGAGTACTGGAGTGGGGTGCCATTGAGTTTGGGTAAAAAAATAACTCTGGGAGTTGGTGATGGACAGGGAGGCCTGGCGTGCTGTGGTTCATGGGGTCGCAAAGAGTTGGACACAACTGAGCAACTGAACTGAACTGATGATTAGTGATGTTGAACACCTTATCAGATACCTGTTGATCATTTAAATATCTTCTTTGGAAAATAAAATCTATTCAGGTCCTTTGCACATTTTTAATTGGATTTTTGAAGTTTGCTTTTGAGTTAGTTCAGTTCCTTATATATTTTTAGATATTAATCCTATATCAGATATGTGGTTTATAATTGTCTTCTCTTATTCCATAGATTGCCTTTTCATTTTATTGATTGTTTCCTCTGTATTCAGAATTTTTTGTTTGATGTAGTCTCATTTGGTTATTTTTGCTTTTGTTGCTTTTGCTTTGGGTGTCAAATCCAAAAAATTATTACCAAGGGAATTCCCTGGCAGTTCCATGGTTAGGACTCCGTGCATTGACTGCAGGGAGTCTGGGTTCAGTTCCTAGTCAGGGAGCTAAGATCCCACAAGCTGTATGGCATGGCAAAAACAAACCAAAACAACCCCAAACCCCCCTAATTATTACCAAGACCAATGTAATGTCAAGGAGCTTTTTCCCTGTTTTTTCCCTATGAGTTTCAGATTTTATGTTCAAGTCTTAAATTCATTTTGAGTTGATTTTTGTGTATGACGTAAGATACAGTGTCCGGTTTCATCCTGTTTTGCATGTGGATATCCAGTTTTCCCAACACCATTTATTGAAGAGATTCATCTTCCCCCACAGTATATTACTGGCTCCTTTGCCAAAAACCAATTGGCCATGTATGCATTGGCTTATTTTTAGGGTATCTACTCTGTTCCATTGATATATGTGTCTATTTTTATATCATGAAAAAGACCTGTTTTTTCCCCCTCTTTAACTCTGTAATATATAGTTTAAAATCAGGGAGTGTAACACTTTTAGCTATATTCTTCTTTTTAAGATTGCTTTGCCTATTTGAAACCTTTTGTTATCTTAATAAAGTTTAGGATTTTTTTTTCTATTTCTGTGAAAAACACCACTGCAGTTTTGATAAGTATTGCATTGAATATGTGGATTGCTTTGTGTAGTATGGACATTTTAATGTTAGTTCTTCCAATCCATGAACATGGAATATCTTTCAATTTATTTGTGTCTTCCTTGCTTTCTTTCATCAGTTTTTTAAAATAGTTTTCTATGTACTGATCTTCAACTTCTTTGTATAAATTTATTTCTAAGTATTATATTCATTTTTAATGCAGCTGTAACTAGGATTATTAATTTGTCTTTCTGATAGTTCATTAATTTGCAGAAACACAACACTGACTTTTGTATGCTGATTTTATATTTTGTAACTTGACTGAATTTGTTTATTCTAATAGCTTTAGGGTGAAGTCTTTCGTGTTCTCAACATGTAATAAATATCATATCAACTACAAACAGAAAATTTTACTTCTTCCCATCCAATTTGTATGCCTCATTTTTTTTTTTTGTTTTGGTTGCCTAGTTGTTCAGGCTAGGACTTTATGTACTATGTTGAATAAAAGTGGTGAGAGTGGGCATCATTGTCTTGTTCCTGAATTTAGAGAGAAAGCTTTCAAACTTTCACCACTTAGAATGAGATGAGCTGTGGCATTTATTATTCAGTTTGTTGTGTTGAGGTACATTGTAGCCTAATTTGTTGAGAGTTTTATCATGAAAAAGTGTTGAATTTTGTAAAATGTTTTTTCCTGCATCTTTTGGCATGATAATATGATATTTATTCATTTTGTTAATGTGGTGTATCACAGGTATTGATTTGCATGTGTTGAACCATTTTTGTGTCCCAGGGATAAACCCCACTTGATTATGGTATTTAATCCTTTTGAATGTCCTATTGAATGGTTTACTAATATTTTGTTGAGGACATTTGCATCTGTATCCATCAGGGATAATTGTCTATAATTATCTTGTAGTGTCCTTGTCTGACTTTGGTATCAGGGTAATGATGGCCTCATAAAATGAGTTTGTAAGTGTTTACTCCTCTTCTATTGTTTGGAAAAGTTTGAGAAGAGTTGGTATTAATTCTTCTTTAAATGTTCGATAAAATTCATCTGTGAAGCTGTGTAATCCTGGGCTCTTCCTTGTTTGGAGATTTTTGATCGCTGATTCAGTCTCCTTACTAGTATTTGGTCCGTTCAGATTTTCTGTTATTTATGATTCAGCCTTGGAAGGTTATCTAGTTTGTTGGCATATCAGTGTTCACAGTAGTTTCCTATGATCCTTAGCTTTTCTGTTTTTAGCTGTAATGTCTCATTTTTCATTTCTGATTATATTTGATATTTTTTTTATAGTTGGTCTAGCTAAACGTTTGCCAATTTTGCTTATCTTTTACAAAAAGATGTGTTTTCTTTATAGTGTCTGTTTTATTTCCAGTATGATCTTTATTTCCTTTCCTCTACTAAATCTGGGATTAATTTCTTCTTATTTTTTTAGGTCCTTAAGGTTTAAAGTTAGGTCATTTATTCGAGATCTTTCTTTTTTTCTTAATGTAGACATTTATTGCTACACACTTTTCTTTTAGGACTGCTTTTGCTGCATCTCTTAAGTTGTGGTAGGCTGTATTTCCATTTTCATTTCTCAGGATATTTTTTTGATTTCCCTTTTGATTTCTTTTTTTTTTTTTACTCATTTGTTATGCAGATATGTGTGGTTTGGTCTCAATATATTTGTGAATTTTGAAGTTTTCTTTTATAGTTGATATCTAGTCTCATACCACTGTATTCAGAAAAGATGCTTGATATGATTTCAGTCTTCTTAAATTTGTTAAGACTTGCTTTGGGGTCTATATATGATCTATCCTGGAGAATATTCCATATGTGCTTGAGAAGAATGTGCGTTCTGTTTCTGTCGCATGACATTTTCTGGATATGTCTGTCAGTTCCATCTAGTCTAACATGTCATTTAAGTCCAATATTTTCTTATGATCGTGGGGGATTGACGTCCCCTACAATTATTGCGTTGTTGTCTATTTCTTCCTTCAGATCTGTTAGTATTTGCTTTATATATTTAGGTGCTCTAATGTTGCTTGCATAAATACTGACAATTGTTATATTTCCTTGATGAATTGACCCCATTATCATGATACAGTAACCTTCTTGTATCATTACCTGCTGTGTTTCTTGTTACAGTTTTTGGCTTTAAGTCTGTTTTGTCTGCTATAAATCTGTACTTTCTTTTGGTTGCAATTTGCAGGGAATATATTCTTCACCCCTTCACTTCTAATTGTTAGTGAAGTCGCTCAGTCATGTCCGACTCTTTGTGACCCCACAGACTGTAGCCTACCAGGCTCCATCCGTCCATGGGATTTTCCAGGCAAGAGAACTGGAGTGGGTTGCCATTTCCTTCTCCAGAGGATCTTCCTGACCCAGGGATCGAACCCGAGTCTACCCGCATTGTAGGCAGACGCTTTACCGTCTGAGCCACCAGGGAAGCCTGAAGTGAGCCTCCTCTGCATGCACGCATGCTAAGGCACTTTAGTCATGTCCAACTCTTTGTGACCCCATGCACTATAGTCCGCCCGACTCCTCTGTCCACGGGATTCTCCAGGCGAGAATACAGAAGTGGGTTGCCATGCCCTCCTCCAGGGGATCTTCCCGACCTAGGGATCGAACTTATGTCTCTTACATCTTCTGCAATGACAGGCAGGTTCTTTATTACTAGAGCCATGGGGAAGACCCAAACCTCCTGCAGTGGCATATATTTGGTATATTTGGGTCTCATTTTTTTTTCTTTGTTAAATCCATTTAGCTACTCTGTCTTCTGACTGGAGAAGGCAGTCCATTTGTTTTGATAGGTAATTATTATTGCTAGGTGTAGATTTATTATTGCCATTTCCTTAATTGTTTTCTGTTTTGCAGTTTTTTGTTCCTTTATTTCTCTTTTCCCTCTTCCTTTGTGATTTCCTGATTTTATGTAGTGGTATGCTTTGATTTCCTTATCTTTAGTGTATCTACTATAGGATTTGCTTTGTCATTATATAAAATACATTATAACTGTCTGTTTTAAGCTGATAAATTTGAATGCATATAAAACTGCTATATTTTATACACCCCATATTTTATGTTTGTTCATGTCAAAACTTGCATCTTTGTATTGTATATCCATCAACGTGTCTTAGTGTTGGTCTCTTTGATTCATCTTACTTAGTACTTTTGGGGATTCCTGAATATGGATGTATACGTTTTCCCCCAGGTTAGGGAAGATTTTAGCCATTATTTCTTTGAATAAGCTTTATGGCCCTTTTTCTCTTTTCCTTATGGGACTCTTACAATGCACCTTACAATTGGCCCATTTGATGATGTTCCATAAATCCCATAAAAGCTATCTTTATTCTTTGATCTTTTTGCTCCTCTAATTGGTGAATTCCACTGTCCTGCTCCCAACTTGCTGAATCTTTTATCCAACTTGATCTAGATTTTTGTTGTACTTCTCTATTAAAATTTTCAGTTACTGTATTCTTCAGTTCGATGATTAATATTTGGTGTGATTTTATATTTCTCTCTGTTAAAATTCTCTGTGCATTGGTGAGCATCTTTATGACTATTATTTTGAACTCTTGATTTGATAAACTACTTATTTACATTTCATTAAGATCAGTTTCTGGAGATTTACTTTTTTTGTTTGTTTGTTGTGAACATAGTCCCCTGTTTCCTCATTTCCTTAATTCTCTGAGTTAGTTTCCATGCACTAGATAACACAGCCACCTCTCCCAGTTTTGACACATGGGTCTCTTGTAGGAGGTCAACCTTATTAATCAGCCTGGCCCAGTTCTTGATGTTCTCTCAAACCTTTGTGATTATCCAAGCTGCTGTATTTGTTCTTAGTGGCTCCCAGTAGTTGAAGATGTGTCAAACCCCATCAGTGTTCCAAATAAGAGGATTGCAGTCAGCACCGAGTTGCAAGGTGATTAGAAACCAGACACTCAGGCAGCAGCTAAGAAAGTATGCACTCAAAACTCTTCCAGGAAGGAACTGGGAGACAGGCACTTTGGCTTGTTCTGTCTGTGGAGCCTGCATGTATCCCCATGGAGGTGAAGAGTATTCCTGAACCTATTTGAAAACTTCTATTTTGCTGTAGTCCTGTGGGATTCTGCAATTCAAGTCTCATTGGCTATCAGTTGATTTGGGGCCTGTCCCTTAGTGGGTAACCATAAAATTTTAGGTACTAGTTATTAATATTAGGCCAGCTTCTTGTAAGGAAATACAGATAATTTGGTTTTACTGTTGGAATGAGCCAGAGGAAAAGGCAGGGCAAGTGCTCACTGGCTCTTTTAGGCTTCAAAGATGATAACAGAAAGCACCTAGATGTCTGCTAATTAGAAGGCAGGCTCCCAAGAAGCATCTTGTATACAATCAAACCCCTTCAGAGAAAGCCTAGAAGACAGGCAATTTTGCCCACTTCCTTTGCACTAAGCTCTGGGGGGATAGCCTCAGCGAGTGTTTTTGTGCTCAATAACTGATTGTTTATTTACTATAGACCTATGGGATTGTGACTGAAAGTCCCAGTGCTTTCAAAGCCAGTTGATTTGGGGGAACCGTCCCTTGCGTGGTAGTCATGAAATCTGGTGCACTAAATGTATGGCTCAACTCCATCACTTCTCAGGGTGAAGCTGGACATTTGGGGTTCCTTCCCAATTGTATGGCACTGTGGTGGTTGTGGGGGGAGGTAGTTTATGGTGAGAGTGTGTCTGTTTTTCTTGTTGTTCAGTCACTCAGCCGTGTCCGACTCTTTGCAACACCTTTGACTCCAGCACACCAGGCTTCCCAGTCTTTCACTATCTCCTGGAGTTTGCTCAAACTCATGTCCATTGAGTCGATCATGCCATCCAACTATCTCATGCTCTGCCACCCCCTTCTCCTCCTGTTTTTAATAGTATATTTTCTCGGTTGTCTAGTGGAGTCATCTACACATCTAGTTTCTGGATAGCTCTCAAAGGGAATTACTCCATGTAGCTGTATATGTGGTACATCCATAGAAGCAGGGAAATTCAGGAGCCTCCTGTGTGACCATCTTGATCTAGAGTTGAGAATGTTTCCTTTCAGTGTTTTCTTTTACTTGTACTTTAATTATTCTAAGTCCAGGTGGTTCAGATCTGATCTCCATTCTCTGTGTCTCATAGCTATCACTTCTTTTACTAATTTCACCTCCCTGCTCTTTCTCTGAGGATTAAGATGCTTCTCCAGTCTCAGCCCCATTTCCCAATTTGCTTTACTGTAGCATCAGTTCTGCTTCCTACTGTCCCCAAACTTTGTTTACATTTTTTTTCACATTTTACTTTCTTTGAAATTGTGCCTCAAATACCTTTCCTATTATCTATTATATTTCACTGTATTAATATTACTTGTTAACTTCTCTCCTTTAAAATTTTCTGTTTCTCAAAAAAATGTAAGCCTTCTGTGGGATACTACACAATTTCTAAACCTTGTTACTGCCTTTTGTAGTTAATATTTTCAAAATTCTATTGCATGAATCTTCAAAATTACTTTCTTCCCTTCTCCTGCTAAATTCTTGATTGGTCCTCTATTGTTGCTGCTGTTATATTTTCTATTTATTCATTTTAAGAGGAGGAAAGACCCAGATTTGATCAGCATTTACCAAGTGTCAGGGTGTGTGCATTTCCTGTAGCTTCATTCACTCTCCATTTCATTGCAAGTCAAACCTCTTCCTAATTTACCAGATTGAAAATTTGAGATGTTAGATTTAATAAATAAAAATACAGGATGACCAGTTCAATTTGAATTTTAGATAAATAATGAAAATTTTTTACTATCAATAATTCCAAAATATTATATGGGTACACTTACAATAAAATAATTTAAAAATCATCTAATATAATTTGGCTTCTTGCTTTATCTGACAACCTTTGACTTGGCTGACAAGCATTCAGACCCAGCCCAATTTCCTCTGTGCAGCAGGTTTTTATCTGATGAAGATAAAGGTGGGGTGGGGGGGGTTCTTTTCCTATTCTGCCCGCTGGCTCTCTGCAAATGTTGCCCTGCTCCGGAAACCCTGCTGCTCCTCTTCCTCTTCTCTCTACAGTGTTGGAAGGGACTCCGTATCTTAGGATCTTAATGTGTGAGTGCCCTTCTTCCTTCTGCTTCCTTTTCACTGCCCTGGGAAACTTCCTGTTCTCTGGGAGTTCAAGCTTCCAAAAGGATGGAATAAAAGTAGTTAGTGTTCGTCAAATGTTTGCTATGTTCCAGACACTGTGCTTAGTACTTTGCATGAATTAGCTCTACTAATTTAATCTTCATGGCTACTCCTTAAGGAAAGTACTATATGAACCCCACTTTGCAGATGATGAAAACAAGGCTCAGGAAAGTTAATGACCTGACCAAATACTAAGTCAACAGCATGGGGTTCAGTTCGTAGCCATTGGTCCCTCAGTACAAGCTCTGAACTTTTATCTGGTGTCCACATCTCTGGGCTAAGAGGCAGCTGTGCAGGAGACACATGTGTCTTCCTACCTTTGGTCTGTCTTTCTGTGAGATCACACATAGGCAGCCCATGATTTTTCCTCTCTTAAATCCAGATCCAAAAGCTGCTGTACAAGTGAAATTTCTAATGGTTTCTAGAAATACATTTTCTGTCATTTTTATTTTGCTCATTGTGAGTTTTTACATTGTGAGTGTTTTTATGGGGATTTGGGGAGAACTTTGGGACAGGTTGGGATAAGACTTATAGCCAGTTTCCATATTAATTTGTAGGACAGAATTTCATTTTTGACTCTCATTTTATAGATAAGTTCTACTTTTTAAACCTTTTCAAAAGCTAATATCAAGCCTAGAGCATATGACTATATCAAGTGTCCCTAAAGAGTCACTTTTCCTAATTCGTTATCCACTTTGATACCTAAGTTTCCTTCTTTGCTCCCAAATGACTCTGATATCATTTCTTTTGTTTCTTCCTTGATCTTTCAGGAGATGATGTCCCAAAACAGTTAAATAATGCTCTCCTTTTCAAAAATGGAGCTTCCCAGAGAGATGAGAAATGTTGGCACCCCCCAGGCTCCCAAGTCCTGGGCCAGCTTTGCAGGTGAGACAGGAACAGTTTTATCTGTCTCACCAGGTGGTAGCTGCTAGGTCTATGGCAATATCACATCAGTCCCTCTCTCCTTTGCTCTTTCATTTTATCCCACTTTACTTTCTCAGTTACCTTACTACTCAGTCCTGTCCAGATATATTCTACTACTTCATTTCCTCTTCTATTTTTTCTGTATTTCTATTTCTTTTAAATATGCTTAACTTTCAATTGTCATTTTTCATCCTTGATACCCACTCCATCAAGTTGTACTGATACCTATGAAATTTTATTTGACGATTTTGTGCTTTATTCCTTCTCTTAATTGAGCCTCATCCTGAATGTGTTGGCATGTTCACAAGGTAGCTGTTAAGACATATTTCTGAACATATTTTTATCTGAGTGTTCCGGAGATGCTTCACACCATGTTGCTTCTTTTTCTCATAACTATTGTCCTCTGTGATATCTGCTTGTTGCGGTTTTATCTGGGATTTCCTTTCCTCTTCCTAAAAAGCAGCTACTCTGGACAAATACATTCTTTCCAATCTTTGTGAAGCTCCTCTAGGCCTGTAGGATTCCTCCTTAAGCTGACTTGAAATGGAAAGGTAGGGGTTTTTCTGAAAGGTAGACTACAAACTGCTGATTTCCTTGGCTCTCCCAGGTTGAGGTGATTTATAAAGATCTCTTATTACATGTGACCTTGATCTCACCCTGAAAACATCTACTATGTGCCTTTTAGGTAGGGAACCATTTTTTTATACACCATTCTGCTTGGGTATGGGAGGGCTAAATAGCTGAATAGGCTGAAAGTTGAAAGGAAACAAATCAAGATAAACTTGAGAAAATTTGCATTCACAACACAGTATTGGACATTTAGAATTAAGAGGGCCGATCTCATGTTAAGTGTTCTTACCACAATACAAAATAAATAACTATCAGCTTAAAAAAAGGAAGTCAAGCAATGTGGTATGGTGGTTAAGAGCACCAGCTCTTCCCTTAGCATTGAATTTCAGTACATGTTTTGTCTTTTACTACCCAGGCAACCTTAGACAAGTTACTTTACCTATCTGCACGTCAATTCCATCCTCTTTTAAATAGATACAATGATAGTAAGAATATAATAGAGATGTCATGAAAAACATTCTAAATAGTATATGAAAAGTGCTTTGTGCATGGCAGAAATAATATCTGAAATATGATCTGTTCTGTAAATGTTACCTGCAACTAAAAGAAAAATTATAAATGCAATGTCTACTTCTAAATACAACAAAAGCAGCTTTTTTATATGACCTTTTCCATTCTGCCCATATATTGACATATTAAAATAATTAAATCTAAATAACATCTTATTGTTTTCTCATATTTCCACAAAGATTTCATATATTTTAAAATGCATGCATCACATGTTCATTGAACATGTATGCCATAATTTAGTTAAATGTTACCCTATATGTTGAATATTTAAAAGAAGCTTAACATTTTTTTTTTTTTTTTGCATAATCCCCTTAATGAAAGTAGCTATTTTTTCTTTGGATTGGTTCCTTGGGAAGCATTTTCAGATGTGAAATGACATGGCCACTGATGTTTGTTAAGAAGTATTCTCAAATTACCTTTTTGAAAGTGTTATATAATTTTATCTTTCCATCAACAATCTGAGTCACCATCTCAATCCTTGCCAGTACCACTTAATTATATTAATGTTTTGGTAATTTGAAAAAGCGGTAGGGTATGAATTTAAACACAGTTGCTTAACCTGGTTTTTCTCCTGGCCAGAGAACTGGGAAGGAGTCTCTGACATAAACTCAGTGCCAAGACAGAATTTTTACATGCCCCTACATGTGCTAAGGCAGGTACTCACCAAGAACTGGTATGAGGATAAGTTGGTTCATTTGTCCCCGAGGGCTGCTATAGAAAATGCTTATGTCCCCCCAGAATCCGTATGTTGAAACCTAATGTGTTATGGTATTTTGAGGTAGAGATCTTTGAGGCAGTTAGGGCATGAGGGTGGAGCCCTCATGAAAGGCACGTGTGTCCTTAAAAGAGAGGCCTTTGTCCCTTTCTGCCAAGTAAGGAAAGACAGCCAGTCATTTGTGGAATACAAAGTGGGCCCTCACCACACACCAAACCTGCCGGTGCCTTGATCTTCAACACCCCCAGGCTCCAGAACTGTGAGAAATAAATTTGTGTTGTTTATAAGCTATAGTAATTTGTTCCATCAGTCCAAATGGTATAAGACCAGGGAAGTTTGGAAAATTGCATCAAGAACTGTAAAGATGATTTCTGCCTTTTGGTTGGGAATCGGTTTTTCTAGGAATCTAATTTAATTTTTATCATATTAAAATTTTGAAGAACTCAAGTGTCCAGCAGAAAGACAATTATTAATGAGTTGTAGTACAGACATACAATAGACTACCAGAAAGTCATATGTCATGCTTAGGAAGAACATTTTAACAACATGGTAAGTGGGGGAGGGGAAAGAATAACATCATATCCTAGATGCAATATGATCTCCATTATGAAGGAAAAGAGTGCAAAGAAAACGTCTGGAAAGCGATGTGCCTAAATAGTAATAATAGGCTTCTGCTGAGTGGTGAGCTTATGATTTATATTTGTCCTGTCTTTTAATGTTTTCTAAGTTATTCAAAACATGGATCTACTACGTCAACAATCAGACGTTAAAAAAAGAGACAGAGAGAAAGAGAAAGAAAAGGCTCTTGGTATGAAACAACAATGTGCTCATATAGAATCTGAGGCATGTAACCTCAGGCTCAACCTAAAGTCAGCACTGCGTCCTCCATCAGCCTCTATCCCGCTGGATTAACCACAATATAGAAAAGGCAGAGGAACCAGAGATCAAATTGCTGACATCTGTTGGATCATAGAAAAAGCAAGAGAGTTTAGGAAAAATATCTACCTCTGCTTCATTGACTATGCCAAAGCCTTTGACTGTGTGGATCACAACAAACTGGAAAATTCTTCAAGAGGTGGGAATACCAGATGACCTTATCTGCCTCCTGAGAAATCTGTATGCAGGTCAGGAAGCAACAGTTAGAACTAGACATGGACCAATGGACTGGTTCAAAATTGGGAAAGGAGTATGTCAAGGCTGTATATTGTCACCCTGCTTATTTAATTTGTATGCAGAGTACATCATGCGGAACGCTGGGCTGCAGGAAGCACAAGCTGGAATCAAGGTTGCTGGGAGAAATATCAATAACCTCAGATATGCAGATGACACCACCCTTATGACAGAATGCAAAGAGGAACTAAAGAGCCTCTTGATGAAAGTGAAAGAGAGTGAAAAAGTTGGCTTAAAACTCAACATTCAAAAAATGAAGATCGTGGCATCTGGTTCCATCACTCCATGGCAAATAGATGGGGAAACAATGGAAACAGTGATAGACTTTATTTTCTTGGGCTCCAAAATCACTGCAGATGGTGGCTGTAGCCATTAAATTAAAAGACGCTTGCTCCTTGGAAGAAAAGTTATGACCAACCTAGACAGCATAAAGAGGAGGGTTCAGGATGGGGAACACGTGTATACCTGTGGGGGATTCATGTTGATATATGGCAAAACCAATACAATATTTTAAAGTTAAAAAATAAAATTAAATTAAAAAAAAAAAGCAGAGACATTACTTTGTCAACAAAGGTCCATCTAGTCAAAGCTATGGTTTTTCCCGTAGTCATATATGGATGTGAGAGATGGACTATAAAGAAAGCTGAGCGCCAAATAACTGATGGTTTTGAACTGTGGTGTTGGAAAAGACTCTTCAGAGTCCCTTGGACTGCAAGGAGATCAAACCAGTCAAACCTAAAGGAGATCAACCGTGAATATTCATTGGAAGGACTGATGCTGAAATTCCAATACTTTGGCCACCTGATGTGAAGAACTGACTCACTAGAAAAGACCCTGATGCTGGGAAAGATTGAGGGCAGGAGAAGAAGGGGATGACAGAGGATGAGATGGTTGGATGGCATCACCGAGTCAATGGACATGAGTTTGAGCAAGCTTCGGGAGTTGGTGACAGACAGGGAAGCCTGGCGTGCTGCAGTCCATGGGGTTGCAAAAAGTCGGACACAACTGAGCGACTGGACTGAACCGATTAACCACAGACATTTTCAGCTCCCCACTTGACATCAGTCTTTTTAGGAACGTGGGTGCTGTATTCCTCACTTGTAGATTCCACCCCCTACTCCATGTAGTGCCTAATACAAAAGTAGTGATTACTTTTCATTCATTTCTTCATTCAGTCGATCATTTAAGAAATAGCACAGGGTGTCCCGGGCAGTGTGCTACACTCTGGGGAAAAATATAAACAAGGTAGTATTTTTATCTTCAAGTTGCCTGAGTAAAATCTGAAGGTGTTATTAAGAATTTATAGTTTCAGGAACCAGACAGTAACAAAGGGAACTTTTTTGGCCATACCAGTAAGTTACTCGGGTTTCCACTCCCTAACCCCCATTGTTCTCTGCTATTAGAAGGTCTCCCAGACTCAGCTTTGATGACCACCCTTCCTGACGCTGTGGCCTGGCCACTCATGCGGCCACCCCTGCATCCTCTGACCATCTTCCTTTCCCATAGCCACTGCCTGGCCCACACTTTGGAGCTTAGCTTCTCCAACAAGCCAAGACTGCCGTGGCCCCATCAGATGCTGCTTCTCACCCCTGGGTCTCTGTTTGTTCTTTTCTTTTTCTCCCACAAGCTGAGAAAAACCTGAGATCCTAGAAGTTGGTGGAGGTATTCTCCCCTGCCTCTGGGGTTAGAGCCATCACCCTGAATTCCAATACCTCTTCAGAAATGCAGGATTTTTTCACAAAGTTCTACCCCACCAGCCAGCCTGGGATTTTCCCTCATTTCTTCCATCCGTCCTCTGCTGGAGCTTTTTTTTTCCCCTCTGCCTGTCCCTTCTTCCCTCAAAACAGGCTTCCTCATGGGGTGCCCATTTCTATTTCTCCCTGTTCACATTTTACTCCCAGGAAAGTCACCTCCATTGTAGGTGGTGGAACTGATGAGGCTCGAGGGTGGAAAAGAACTGTGGCAGCACCAATCCCGTAAAGAGAAGGGTCCTCGTAGTAACTTCTTTCGATTAGCTTATTTCCATCTGCCTGTTCTCTTTGATTTGATAGATTAAATCCTCACAAATGTTGCTCGTCTGTAAATTTAGACTTTCAGTTACACCAACAGGAAAATTTAAAAAATATTGCCTCATCTGTTCCAATTTGAGTTCTTTGTCTTTCCCCTTCCTTTTTACGTTTCATAGACTCATATGATTTCTGGATGGAAAAGAGTTTCATGGTCATCCAATAAAATGCCTCATTAGATCATTAAAGTTCCTCTGCTACATCGTATCCAGTGGTCCTTCAGTCTCTGCTTGCACACCCCCAGGAATGGGGACCTCATTCCCTTACTGGGCAGCCTATTCCATCTTTATACAGCTCTGTAAGTGAAATTGTTTTAATTCCTAGTGAGGGGGGAAAGAAATGATTTTCCTGATTCTTTCTTCCTTGGCCCTAATTCAAGCTCTTGATATGAGACCAAACAAATCTAACTTATCATTCACGTGGAAAGCCTTCCACCGCTTTCACCCTTTTGATTTGTGCTAGCCTCAATTCTACTTTGAACTCTCATTAGAACATTAAAGAAAAATACACATAATTTAATTTTCTTAACACTGTCTAGGAGATTCAAGAAATAAACCCTGATGAAGTAATTTATTCATCCATTTTGTTCATATAGCAAACATCCACCAATTTCTGATTTTTCCAAATCTAGTGCAAAGATCTGGCAACATGTAGATGGTGAGGTTCCCTCCTTGCACTCGAGAAGTTCACAGGCTAGTTCAGTGGTTAAAGCAAGTATTCTAGTGTTCTTAGATAGCTTGGTTCAAATTCTTGCTCTCTCTCTTGTGTGACCTTGGACGAGTCACTAGGTCTTAACTTTGTCGAATATGAAACACAATATTGATAGTTCCTTCTGTCAGTAGGGTTGTTGTGAGAATCATGAGATGACCCACATAAAGCTCATTAAAGGGTCAATGAATTTGGCTGTCACTATTATGAAGAGTCATGTGGGAAAGAGATGAAGTCAGTTTCGGTATGCTTGGTAGATTTGGCAAAACCAGAATGTGCTACAATGGCACAGACATAACCAAGACTTTGAAAGTCTAGAAGAACAGGTGACTTTTTGCTAAGTTTGGAGAGATGCGGGAAGGTGGGTGAAGTTGGAGAGAGAGAGTCCAGACAGAAAGATCAGGTCATGCAAATATACAAATCTGTGAGATCCAAAGGGGTATCCAGGGAGCTATAAACAATCCAGAAAGGCTGGAGTACATCTGTATTGGGGCAAAGGTTGATTCCAGGGAGTTTCCAGGGATCATAAAACAGAAAACCTTGTAAGCCAGGCTAAGGAGAACAAACTTTGTTCTATAGGACCCGAGGAGCCAATGAAGGATTTCACGTGAAAAGACTGCATCTCTGCATTAGTATCACTCTGATAGAGGGTGAACTGGAGAGAGGGAGGCCTAGAGGAATAATAAATTCCTCAGTAGGTGGGTTAAGCTCATGCTTAGGGTGCTAATAATGCAGGGGTGAATGAGCCTGTGTTTGCTACATGATTTATCCAGAATCTTGCAAGCAGTGAAATACAGAGACAAGCTCTTTTAATATCAGCATATGCACAAGATTTGGTTTTACTGTTTGGTGTTATTGTTTTTGATTTACAGATAGCAGCAAAGGGATTATGGTGCACAGAGCCCTTAAAAATTGCATTAGAATAGGTGAGAAATAATAAAGGCTGAAGTCAAGGCAATAGCATGAGAGACAAAGAAAAAGGGAAAGTTTCAAGGCAACAGCAGACAGAGTGGAATTCTTTTCCCAAAATGGGCAGAGTAGGGACTATGGTTTCTTTCAGCCCAAAGTCTCTCACTGAAAGTGACAGAGCATGGCAATATTAAGTTAATCAAATTAACTTCCAGTGTCATGAATATATTCTAAATGCAACTTTATCATTTTCCAGAAAATAGTTGTTCAAGATATTCTCTAAATCTTTTCTCATTTTAGTTCACTTATTAAATGTTACAAAGATTAACCATGAACTGAGAAGTGTGTTCTTGGATATGCAGACATAAACAAGAAAGATGTTATTGCCTAATCTTAAGTTTACAGCCCAGCAGTGTGGGTAGATATTGAGTAAAAAAACAAAATTCATCATTTAAGTACACTTATGATAGAAACTACTTTCTCTTACAGCCAACTCTTCCAAAATAATGGTAACGTGGTATTTAGACATACTCATCTCCCAACCACTCTTCAATCCATTCTGTCTGGCTTTCTCCTTTTGAATTGCCTTTGAGAAGGTGATTAATAACCACCTTGTTGCAAATCCAACAGTCTTCATCCAGCACCTCATTTGAAATCTCAGCAGTAGTCTATGCTCCTACCTCGCTGAAACTGTCCTTAGTCTCTGGAACATTATAATCTCCTCTTTTATCCTCTTGTTTTTGTTTCTGTCTCCTCTGCTGAACTCTTCATCTTGGAGTTCTTTAGAACTTTTCTCATCTTCTCCTATCTTTCCCTATGGTGAATTCATTCATTCCAATATTTGCTCCAAATTTTAAGATTTCTAGACTTATATTTCCAATCTCTTGTGAACTGCAGATTCATATAACCTAATTGATCACCTAATACCTCCACTCGATGCCTCATGAGCATATCAACAAGATATGTCCAAATCTTTATTCTTGGACTGCTGACTCTTCTGGTCCCGAATAAGGTCCTCTCCTGGTGTTATTACTCTCATTGAATGGCATAACCCAATTGCAAAAAGAAACACAGGTATCAACCCTTGACATCTCCTTTTTCTCCTCTTCATTTTTCCTTGCTGCATCCAAGTCGAGGCCACCCTTGTCTTTCTCCTGAACTATTGGGAGAAGTACCTAATTTATCTCTCCAGAGTTATGACTATTCACTTCCAAACAATTTTCTTCATAGCAACCAGATATTTAAAACACACACACACATACACACCTCTAATCATGCCAGTTCCTATTTAAAACTCATCAGTGATTTTTCTTGCCCTGAGGATCTAATCTAAATTCAACATGACCTTCCAGGCCCAGCATGATCTGACTAGCTCTGATCTCTTTTGGGGACACTCTTATCTCCATGTTCCAATCAAAGAAATCTTTTAGGTCCTCAAACATTCTACGCTCCTCCTTTGCTCTTGTCTGTGCTCTTTGTAATTCTTGGACTACTCCCTTTTCTTTGCCAGTTAATGTCTATTATCCAAGATAACGTCCAATTCCTCATGTATTTATTGTCTCTTCCCTCCCACTAATATGTAAGGTCCACGCAGCAGGGACTCAGATTGTTTACTTACTGTTATGTATTCAGCATTTAGGAGAGTCACCAGCACATATTATTTAGTCAATGAATATTTATTTAATGATTAATTAGCTAATCATCAGAGTGCTGATTCGGTTAGTCTCGTTTATTGCATTGTCGACTCTTGTTGCGCCTGCCTTCTTCTCTGCAGCATTGATCACGGCCATAATTCTACATTTACTTAGGATGACAGTCGTGGTTATGACTGAGGAAGATGCTGAAGGATGAATGAGGTGTCAAGTCATTTGACCACTTCTAGCTCTTAATTATCTACTGAGAAGAGAAAATAGGAAGAAGAGGGAGGATGAATCTTGTTTTACGTTTGTTTGGGCTATAGACTTCTAAGTCTAGGCAATTCAGGATTTGAGAAGCAATGGGTATTTAGTCACTGAGAGGTGCCAAAGGACAGAGGAATGAGCACTTGGGTGGGAAAAGGGGATTCGGACTGCAGTGTTAAAGGTTAGTGTTAGCTGTATGATATCTGCCTTTCTCTGTCACAGTAGCTCCTTCTGTAAAATTAAAATAACACCTTGCCAAGTGTATTAGTCAGGGTTCTCCAGAGAAACAGAACCAATAGGATATCCTACTTATTTATACTAGAGTCATTAGAAGGCATTGGTTCCTTGTGATTATGGAGGCAAAGACTCTCTTGTCTACAAGCTAAAGACTCAGGAGAGGTATTGATCCATTTCAAAAGCAGAGAGCTGGAAAGACACTGGTGAATCTGAAGACCTGAGAGGCAGAAGTGCTGAAGACAAGAGAAGACCTTTGACCCAGCTCACGCAGCTGTGCAGAAAAAGAACTCAACCTTCCTCCACCTCTTTGTTCTGTTGAGCCCCTCAGTGGTTTGGATGATGCCTGCCTACATGGGAGAGGGTCATCTGCTTTTCCCAGGCCACCAATTCAGATGCTCATATCTTCCACAAATGCTCTCGCAGACATCCCCAGAAATCATGCTTAGCCAGCCCTCTCTCTAGCCACTGACCTAGTCAAGTTGATACATAAAATTAATCATCCCATCAAGGTTGTAAATAGAATCCTGGACTGTATCTCATTTGTAGACACATTTCCATCTCCCATCCATCCATCCATCCTTTTCACCTGATATTTTTGCAACTAACAGTCACCACGTGCAGCACTGTGCCAGAAAGTGTGCTTAGTATGGGAGTCACAGATACATACAGTCAGGTACTGACTTTGAGGAGCTTGCAGTTTATAGAAGGATTTGTTCGAACAGGTAGCTTAGAATTCAGTGGTCTAATTTCTCCAAAGAAGACATACAGATGGCTAACAAACACATGAAAAGATGCTCAACATCACTCATTATCAGAGAAATGCAAATCAAAACCACTATGAGGTACCATTTCACGTCAGTCAGAATGGCTGCGATCCAAAAGTCTACAAGCAATAAATGCTGGAGAGGGTGTGGAGAAAAGGGAACCCTCTTACACTGTTGGTGGGAATGCAAACTAGTACAGCCACTATGGAGAACAGTGTGGAGATTCCTTAAAAAACTGGAAATAGAACTGCCTTATGATCCAGCAATCCCCCTGCTGGGCGTACACACTGAGGAAACCAGAAGGGAAAGAGACACGTGTACCCCAATGTTCATCGCAGCACTGTTTATAATAGCCAGGACATGGAAGCAACCTAGATGTCCATCAGCAGATGAATGGATAAGAAAGCCGTGGTACATATACACAATGGAGTATTATTCAGCCATTAAAAAGAATACATTAGAATCAGTTCTAATGAGGTGGATGAAACTGGAGCCTATTATACAGAGTGAAGTAAGCCAGAAAGAAAAACACCAATACAGTATACTAATGCATGTATATGGAATTTAGAAAGATGGTAACAATAACCCTGTATACGAGACAGCAAAAGAGACATTGATGTATAGAACAGTCTTATGGACTCTGTGGGAGAGGGAGAGGGTGGCATGAATTGGGAGAATGGCATTGAAATAAGTATAATATCATATATGTAACGAGTCGCCAGTCCAGGTTCGATGCAGGATACTGGATGCTTGGGGCTGGTACACTGGGATGACCCAGAGGGATGGTGTGGGGAGGGAGGAGGGAGGAGGGTTCAGGATGGGGAACACATGTATACCTGTCGCTGATTCATTTTGATATATGGCAAAACCAATACAATATTGTAAAGTTAAACAAAATAAAATAAAAAAAAAAGCTATTAACTAAAAATAAAGAAATAAAGATTTTGAAGTAAAAAATTTAACGGTAAAATAATAAAAAAAAGAATTCAGTGGTCTAAGGAGGAGGCAGACGTATGGGTACCACTCTGAGACTAGTGTAGTCAGAGAGGGTTTCTGAAGGAAATAAGAACTGAGCCGAGTCTTAAAAAGATGGAAGGGTGGATGTTACCTGGGTGGGAAGACTGAGAAATACAATATAGACTTGTGGGAGGGAGGGGGAGGGGTTCAGGGAGGGGCAGGGTGGAGGGAGGGGCAGGGTGGAGGGAGGCAATGTGAGCAGGAGGATGTGTGCGGGAACTGCAAACAGCCGGCTGTGACTGGACCAGGAAGGGTGATGTGAGGAAGGAGACTAAAGCTGGAGAAAGGAGCTGAGGCCAGGTCACAGCACGTCTTGGGCAGCTTGGGCTTCATCCTCTAGATGACTGGGGGACACTGAAGGTGAGAAAGGGAAGGTGATGTGGTCAGACTTATGTTTTGGAAATGCCACTTTGGTAGCTGCATGGTATCTGGAACGCATATGGTCAAGACAAAGGGGAAGATGAGGACCCTGCTCTTGACTCCACCTACCCGTAGCCATCATTTCTAGTGTGCATCTGCTCATATATACAGAATCATATACTCTGTGATGTAAGAAGGGGCCTTAGAGAGTATTTTCCAACTCTGATTCAAATCTACAATCACCCTGCTCCAAGGTTCCTGTGCACATGTACACAGACTGGCCCATTATTGTGCTGCACACAGACAGCTCCCCGGGCATGCAGACACTGGCAATTGCCCGTGGTTTCATTTCCCCAGGTACCAGGCGTAACGCAGCCCCTGCCTGACAGATCTAATCACAGGCAGGGTCTCTTTCACAGTCACCCCAGAGTGAAAGCTCAGCGTGTTCCCAAGGAAATGACTGAAACATACAAATCAATTGCCCTTTTCTTCTCTTCTTTCCTGACCCTATTTTGAATGCAAGTATGAGGTTTGATAACAGTAGCAGGAGAAGAGGTGGATTTCACATGGCCAGGATCTCATCAAAAGGAAAAAAGTCTGCACAGAGATAGAAAGACTCAGCCTTGCATCAACCTTGAAGATTGCCATGCCACTCCTGAGAATAGCTGGGAACCCAATCACACTCCGTGTCAGAATGGGGAAAACATCTGGCACTCGCTCCTCACTGCCTTTCAGTGGGGCTTCATCATCACTAAACTGCTGCTTGCTGTTCCCAGCCCGCCCATGCTCCTAAATTACCAGCCTCTGGGCCTCTGTTGATGCTTTTCCCCACCTGGGACACTTTATACCAATGCCACACATTGAATTTCAGTGTATCCTTCCAGCCCAGCCCAAATTTCTTTTTATCTATGAAGGTTTCCTTGGATGATCTCTTCTAAAATTTCCCTATCACTCTAAATGTATCTTTAACATGGTACTGTGTTTGCCTTGTATTGTTTTTTTTTTAATATAAATTTATTTATTTTTATACTCTTGTCTGGTCTCTTCTACACTGAGAGCTCCTTGAGGGCAGGGTCAGCCTTTATACAGCCTGTAGCATGCCCTGGGGCTTGGCATATGGAAGGCACTGGATAAACGTTTGTTAATTACAAAGATGAAGCAGAACTGGAACTCATAGATATAAGTGACCTAATTTGGGGCCTTTAGGGATAAAATTTAATCATGAAAAGAACTTGAGGAAGATCTACTCTTTCCAGAAAGAGGCTAGCTAGAGACTATATTGGGGACTTCTTGCTTTCTTGCCAGGAAGCAAAATGTGGTTCCAAGAAAGGGTTAGCGTTAGTTGTGCAGTCGTATCCGACTCTGCAACCCCACGGACTGTAGCCCGCCAGGCTCTTCTGTCCTTGGGATTCTCCAAGCAAGAGTACTGGAGTGGGTTGCCTCCCTTCTCCAGGGATTGAATCCAGGTCTCCTGCATTGCAGGCAGATTCTCTATTGTCTGAGCTACAAGGGGTGGTCCCAAAGCTAAGCATCCCTGCATGTGAGGTCAAATAGCAACTTGCAGAGGTTAGGATAAGATGTGTCTGCCTAGAATCTTGAATTCTATGTTAACAACCACATAGCCATGGGAAATTTACCTCACTCCATCTATTAAGCAGGAAGAATTGTTTCTACCTCAGAAGAAAGATCACAAGCAGATGTGCAAAATGCCTTGCACAATGACCACCATATTGCCACCTTTTAAACAAATATTAATTTCCTTCTATTTCACTTTTCTTCTTCCTCCTCTGCTATGCTTAGAACCCAATTCCTATTTCAGATGCAGGTGTTGACTAAAGAAAGCATGTTATACTTCCATTTCCTGAATTCTCCATTACCTGGAAATGGGTCTGGGTTGCCATGTTCGTACCTGGTGAATCCATCTCTGGCCTCAACTATAGAAAGTGGGAATTCTTTGCCATTTCAGTTTCTTGCCAATAGAAATTTGGAACTGGAGCCTGGAAACACTGAGTCAATTGACTAGGAGTAGCTTGGACTCCATCCAATTACATGGAGTCAGGTTAGAAAGAGATTTTGTGGTTGACCAGAGCCACTTATGATCTGAACTGTTACAGCTCCTTTGTCCCCTTCATATATCTCATATTCAGATTCTGAGCTCCAGCTCTCATGAGTTCTCACCTGGACAACTGACCACATCAGTTGAATACGTGTCTCAGTTTTTACCCTGCCTCTCTCCGTCAGCTTTTGTGCAGCACCAGTGAGTGAGCGTTCTCAAATCAAATCTTGTAAGACTTCTCTCTGATCTGTACTCCTTCAGTGAGTCTAATTTGCTATGACATTCTTTTTTTAAAAAATTAATTTTTATTGGCATATAGTTGATTTACAATGTTGTGTTAGTTCTGTTGTACAGCAAAGTGAATCAGTTATACATATATCCACTCTTTCTTAGATTCTTTCCCCATATAGTTCATTCAAGAGTACTGAATAGAATTCCCTGTGTTATGTAGTAGGTTCTTATTAGTTATGTATTATATACATAGTGGTGTGTACATGTCAATCTCAATCTCCCAATTTATCCCTCCACGCCCTTCTTCCTTGGTAACCAGAAACTTGTTTTCGACATCTGTTACTCTATTTTGTAACTAAGTTCACTTGTACCATTTTTTTAGATCCCACAAATAAGCAATACCACATGATATTTGTCTTTCTCTGTCAGACTTACTTCACTCACTATGATAATCTCTAGGGCATTCTAGAAATACCTGCCTCCTGAGAAATCTGTAGGCAGGTCAAGAAGCAACAGTTAGAACTGGACATGGAACAACAGACTGGTTCCAAATCAGGAAAGGAGTACGTCAAGGCTGTATACTGTCACCATGCTTATTTAACCTGTATGCTGAGTACATCATGTGAAATGCTGGGCTGGATGAAGCACAAGCTGGAATCAAGATTGCCAGGAGAAATATCAATTACCTCAGATATGCAGATGACACCACCATTATGGCAGAAAGTGAAGAACTAAAGAGCCTTTTGATGAAAGTGAAAGAGGAGAGTGAAAAAGTTGGTTGGCTTAAAACTCAACATTCAGAAAACTAAGCTCATGGCATCCAGTCCCATTAGTTCAGTTGCTCAGTCATGTCCAACCCTTTGCGACCATATGGACTGCAGCACGCAGGCCTCCCTGTCCATCACCAACTCCTGGAGTTTACTCAAACTTATGTCCATTGAGTGGGTAATGCCATCCAGCCATCTCATCTTTTGTTGTCCCCTTCTCTTCTCGCCTTCAATCTTTCCCAGCATCAGGGTCTTTTCAAATGAGTCAGTTCTTCACATCAGGTGGTCAAAGTATTGGAGTTTCAGCTTCATCATCAGTCCTTCCAATGAATATTCAGGACTGATTTCCTTTAGGATGGATTGGTTAGATCTTGCTGTCCAAGGGACTCCCAAGAGTTTTCTCCAACACCACAGTTCAAAAGCATCAATTCTTCGATGCTCAGCTTTCTTGATCACTTCATGGAAAATAGATGAGGAAACAATGGCAAAAAAAGACTTTATTTCCTTCGGCTCCAAAATCACTGCAGATGGTGACTGCAGCCATGAAATTAAAAGACGCTTGCTCCTTGGAAGAAAAGCTATGACAAGTTAGAAAGCATATTAAAAAGCAGAGACATTACTTTGCCCACAAAGGTCTGTCTAGTCAAAGCTATGGTTTTTCCAGTAGTCATGTATGGATGTGAGACTTGGACTATAAAGAAGGCTGAGCACCAAAGAATTGATGCTTTTGAACTGTCGTATTGGAAAAGACTCTTGAGAGTCCCTTGGACTGAAAGCAGATCAAACCAGTCCATCCTAAAGGAAATCAGTCCTGAATATTCATTGGAAGGACTGATGCTGAAGCTGAAGCTCCAATACTTTGGCCACCTGATGTGAAGAACTGACTCACTGGAAAAGACCCTGATGCTGGGAAAGATTGAAGTCAGGAGAAGAAGGAGATGACAGAGGATGAGATGGTTCAATGGCATGACTGACTCGATGGGACATGAGTCTGAGCAAGCTCCAGGAGTTGGTGATGAACAGGATTGCCTGGCATGCTGCAGTCCATGGGGTCGCAAAGAGTCTGACATGACTGAGCAACTGAACTGAACTGAGGCCCATCCATCTTGCTATAAATGGCATTATTTCATTCTTTGTTATGGCTGATTAATATTCCATTGTGTATATGTACCACATCTTCTTCATCCATTCATCTGTTGAGCAATTTAGATTGCTTCCATGTCCTGGCTATTGTAAATAGTGAGTGCTGCGATGGACATTGGAGTGAGTCTATGGCATTCTTTTCAACTTTTCCAGAGAGATACTCACAAGGATTGAAGCAGATAAAATACAACCATGTGGTACAAGATCAGAGATGGAAGGGATGGAGGGAAGGGACCCATCTGAATAGTCCACTTGTCAATTTCTTTCACTATCTCAGGGTGTATTAAGATTCTCCAGAGAAACAGAATATATAGAGAGTAGGGGAGAGAGAAAAATAGTAATTGATTATATGAGAAGTTCTATAATCTGCCACCTCTAACCTGGAGGCCCAGGAAAGTCAGTGATGTATTTTCAGTCCAAGCCCCTAGGCCTGAGAACCAGGGGGTCAAAGGGATAATTTCTAGCCCAAGTGAAGGAGAAGACTGATGAGCCAGCTCAGTCAGACAGAGAGCCAGTTTTTCCTTCCCCCACCTTTTTGTTCTATTCAGACCCTCCACAACTTGGATGAGGTCCACTCACATTGAGAAGGACAACTTCCTGTACTCAGTCTACCAATTCAAATGCTAATCTCATCCAGAAACACTGTCTCAGACACACCCATAAAGAATGTTTAGCCAAATATCTAGACACCCATGTCCTGGTCAAGTTGACAGAAAATTCACCATCACCAGGGAAATGATGCCACATTATATTTTCTTTTGCTTTTCATTTTTATTCTTTTTTTTAGGGAGGAGGTGAGAGGTCTGGGGGTATATGGCAACATATATAGTGGCAGAATTTATTGGAGCACTTGGACAATCCTGGTTTATAACATTATCCTGGCATATTACTAAATAGGGCCAACTTTCATTCTCAAGTAAAAGGACATACTTCGATTACTGCTTTGGATGATAAAGTATCTGGTCTATCTAGAGAAGCATGACCAGCAGTGTTCATTTTCCTGTTCTGTAACTTTCACAACATGTGAATGGAATAAGAGCCTCAAAAACAAAATTCCCAAATTAATCCTCATCATTCAATTGCCAAACATCAATAAATATTCAGTTTTGTTTTTCATTTGTTCATAGAACATTTGAAATACATCCAGAGAACCAAAATTTCTGGACCACTGTTTAATCATGGTGGAAAGCAATGAAATCCCTCACTTTCTTCAGGATCCCAGTCTCTGTTGTGTCTCATCCCATCTATGATAAAAAGAGCTGTTTAGTCCTTATTAGAAAATCACACCTCAATTATTTCTTGGGTTAAACAAATATACACATTGCAGAGTAGAGTAAGTTTTCAAAGCCACATCTCATTTCATTTTGGCTTTAAGAGATGAATATTCACAACACTTTCTTTATTAAGATTTATCTGTTTTCTACTGCACTGAACATACTGAAAAATTCAAGAGATGTATTTTTTGGGTGATGCTTTTTCAGAGAATAATATAAAGGTGACTAATGTATTCAAGGATGCACTGTGGTTTTGGTATGAGCCATATTTCCATCTGTTGTTGCTGTTCAGTAGCTCAGTCTTGCCGACTCTTTGCAACCCCATCGACTGCCAGGCTTCCCTGTCCTTCACCATCTCCTGGAGTTTGCTCAAACTCATGTCCGTTGAGTCAGTGATGCCGTTCAATGATCTCGTCCTCTGTTGTCACCTTCTCCTTCTGCCTTCAATTTTTCCCAGTATCAGGGACTTTTCCAATGAGTCCATTGTTTGCATCAGGTGGCCAAAGTATTGGAGCTTCAGCTTCAGTCCTTCCAGTGAATATTCAGGATTGATTTCCTTTAGGATTGACTGTGACTGACTCTTTGTGACCCCATGGACTGTAGCCCATCAGGCTCCTCTGTCCATGGAATTCTCCAGTCAAGAATACTGCAGTAGGTAGCCATTCCCTTTTCCAGGGCATCTTCCCAACTCAGAGATCGAACCTGGGTCTCTGGCACTGCAGCCAGATTCTTTATCATCTGAGTCACCAGGGAAGGCCCATTCCCATCTAGCACACAAATTATATGTGTATACATGTGCATGCATATTATTTTACATGTATACAAACATTTAAAAATTTATTTTGAAAATGTTTACATCATGTCACTCATTGGAAACTAACATTTTAATCCAAATATTTTTAATGTAAAAATAATATAGGAAAAGCAAGTAAAATGACCACAAAACAGCACCACTGTTCTATATACTTATATATTTAAACAATCAAATTGATTTCAGTTCTTCAACCAGTTGTTCAAGAATATATTTCTGAGCACAATAAAAAGCAGTCTGTGATGTTATTATTCAGTAGTGACACTTTTCAGCATCAGTTCAGTTTTCAGTTCAGTTACTCAGTCATGTCCGACTCTTTGTGACCCTATGAATCACAGCATGCCAGGCCTCCCTGTCCATCACCAACTCCTGGAGTTCACTCAGACTCACGTCCATCGAGTCAGTGATACCATCCAGCCATCTCATCTTCTGTCGTCCCCTTCTCCTCCTGCCCCCAATCCCTCCCAGCATCAGAGTCTTTTCCAATGAGTCAACTCTTCACATGAGGTGGCCAAAATACTGGAGTTTCAGCTTTAGCATCATTCCTTCCAAAGAAATCCCAGGGCTGATCTCTTTCAGAATGGACTGGTTGGATCTCCTTGCAGTCAGTCCAAGGGACTCTCAAGAGTCTTCTCCAACACCACAGTTCAAAAGCATCAATTCTTCAGTGCTCAGCTTTCTTCACAGTCCAACTCTCACATCCATACATGACCACTGGAAAAACCATAGCCTTGACTAGACGGACCTTTGTTGGCAAAGTAATGTCTCTGCTTTTTAATATGCTATCTACGTTGGTCATAACTTTTCTTCCAAGGAGTAAGCGTCTTTTAATTTCATGGCTTCAGTCACCATGTGCAGTGATTATGGAGCCCAAAAAAATAAAGTCTGACATTGTTTCCACTCTCACCCCATCTATTTCCGATGAAGTGATGGGACCGGATGCCATGATCTTCGTTTCCTGAATGTTGAGCTTTAAGCCAACTTTTTCACTCTCCTCTTTCACCTTCATCAAGATGCTTTTTAGTTCCTCTTCACTTTCTGCCATAAGGGTGGTGTCATCTGCATATCTGAGGTTATTGATATTTCTCCTGGCAATCTTGATTCCAGCTTGTGCTTCTTCCAGCCCAGTGTTTCTCATGATGTACTCTGCATAGAGGTTAAATAAGCAGGGTGACAATATACAGCCTTGATGTACTCCTTTTCCTATTTGGAACCAGTCTGTTGTTCCATGTCCAGTTCTAACTGTTGCTTCCTGACCTGCATATAAAATTCTCAAGAGGCAGGTCAAGTGGTCTGGTATTCCAATCTCTTTCAGAATTTTACACAGTTTATTGTGATCCACACAGTCAAAGGCTTTGGCATAGTCAATAAAGCAGAAGTAGATGTTTTTCTGAAACTCTCTTGCTTTTTCCATGATCCAGTGGATGTTGGCAATTTGATCTCTGGTTCCTCTGCCTTTTCTAAAACCAGCTTGAACATCTGGAAGTTCACGGTTCACGTATTGCTGAAGCCTGGCTTGGAGAATTTTGAGCATTACTTTACTAGCGTGTCAGATGAGTGCAATTGTGCAGTAGTTTGAGCATTCTTTGGCATTGCCTTTCTTTGGGATTGGAATGAAAACTGATCTTTTCCAGTCCTGTGGCCACTGCTGAGTATTCCAAATTTGTTGGCATATTGAGTGTAGCACTTTCACAGCATCATCTTCCAGGATTTGAAATAGCTCAACTGGAATTCCATCACCTCCACTAGCTTTGTTCGTAGTGATGCTTCCTAAGGCCCACTTGACTTCACATTCCTGAATGGTCTAGTGGTTTTCCCTACTTTTTTCAATTTCAGTCTGAATTTGGCAATAAGGAGTTCATGATCTGAGCCACAGTCAGCTCCTGGTCTTGTTTTTATTGACTGTATAGAGCTTCTCCATCTTTGGCTGCAAGAATATAATCAATCTGTTTTCAGTGTTGACCATCTGGTGATGTCCATGTGTAGAGTCTTTTCTTGTGTTTTTGGAAGAGGGTGTTTGCAATGACCAGTGCATTTTCTTGGAAAAACTCTATTAGTCTTTGCCCTGCTTCATTCTGTATTCCAAGGCCAAATTTGCCTGTTACTCCAGGTGTTTCTTGACTTCCTACTTTTGCATTCCAGTCCCCTATAATGAAAAGACATCTTTTTTGGGTGTTAGTTCTAAAAGGTCTTGTAGGTCTTCATAGAACCGTTCAACTTCAGCTTCTTTGCCAACAAAGGTCCGTCTAGTCAAGGCTATGGTTTTTCCAGTGGTCATGTATGGATGTGAGAGTTGGACTGTGAAGAAAGCTGAGCGCCGAAGAATTGATGCTTTTGAACTGTGGTGTTGGAGAAGACTCTTGAGAGTCTCTTTGACTGCAAGGAGATCCAACCAGTCCATTCTGAAAGAGATCAGCCCTGGGATTTCTTTGGAAGGAATGATGCTAAAGCTGAAACTCTAGTATTTTGGCCACCTCATGCGAAGAGTTAACTCATTGGAAAAGACTCTGATGCTGTGAGGGATAGGGGGCAGGAGAAGAAGGGGACAACGGAGGATGAGATGGCTGGATGGCATCAGTGACTCGATGGATATGAGTCTGAGTGAACTCCGGGAGTTGGTGATGGACAGGGAAGCCTGGCATGCTGCAATTCATGGGGTTGCAAAGAGTTAGACATGACTGAGTGACTGAACTGACTTCACATTCCAGGATGTCTGGCTCTAGGTGAGTGAAAACACCATCGTGATTATCTGGGTCGTGAAGATCTTTTTTGTACAGTTCTTCTGTGTATTCTTGCCACCCCTTCTTAATATCCTCTGTTTCTGTTAGGTCTATACCATTTCTGTCCTTTATCGAGCCCATCTTTTCAGCATAGTTGCCTCTTGTTGACCTTTCTTTGATTTGGCCATATCTTCTCCCTCCTGCCTCTCATTACTCATTACTTGCGTTTCACCTTTCAAGCTGATTTTTTATAGTGATTCAAAAAAAAAATAAGTGTATTTTGTTTGTTTGATTTTTTTCATCATATTGGTCCCATCTAAAATTGGCTTTTGGGTTCAAGAAGTTCAGATAAATACTCTAAAAAATTTGCAAGAATAAATAACTAATGTCAAATATATATGTAGTTTTGGCTTCTTTGGTGGTCAGACAGTGAAGAATCTGCCTGCAATGTGAGAGACCTGGATTCTATCCCTGGGTCAGGAAGATACCCTGGAGAAAGGTATGGCTATCCATTCCAGTATTCTTGCCTGGAAAATTCCATGGACAGAGGAGCCTGGTGAGCTACAGTCCATGGGATTGCAGAATTGGACATGACTGAGCGACCAACACTAACTAAATACATATGAAAGTTATATCTTTATGGTTCAGTCTTCTTACACAAGATACATCAAAGTTTAAGACCCTTGCGGTGAAAAAAAAAAATCACACAGTAACAAAGTACATATTTTAAGAAAGATTTACATTCAGACTTTTAAAGCTATCTTCTGAAATAAACTCTGTTCACTAATTATGGTTGGTTAGCACATGGGCTTCCCTGGTGTCTCAGCAGTAAAAGAATCTTCCTGCAATGCAAGAGACACAGGTTTGATCCCTGGGTAGGGAAGACTCCCTGGAGAAGCAAATGACAGCCCACTCAAGTGTTCTTGCCTGGGAAATCCCACGGACAGAGGAGCCTGTTTGGCTACAGTCCATGGGGTTTCAAAGACTTGGACACGACTGAGCGACTGAGTACAGCACTTTCCTCCTATCAAGTGTATAGTAAAGTAAGGTCACGGCTTTCTTGGTCAGTGATTTCAGGTTATTTCTTGGTTTGGCTAATTTTGCAGTCTTTACCACTTTCGAATTAGTGTTTAAAACTTCCAGTTTTTAATCGCTGACAAATATTCTCAAATTTAAGATCATGATGCTTTTAAATAAATGAAAATAATAAGTGCCAAATCACACACACATATGCAGAGAACAATTTTCTGTGCTTTTGCATTATCAGGGAATTCAATGGTGAGAAACAGAAGTAAGTGTATTTTGTTTTGTAAATCCTGTGTGATCAACAAAACATTCAATTGAATACAACTTGTAGGATCAAACAGCTACTTGTTGTTGCTTTTATATGATGTGCCAACAAAAATTTTTAGAGTACAAGCTGAAGTTTATATACATTTTTACTTCCAAGGTAATGGATGATGGGTTGTCATGTCCCCTGCTGCTGCTGCTAAGTTGCTTCAGTCGTGTCCGACTCCCAGCGACCCCATGGACTAAATAGCCTACCAGGCTCCTCCGTCCATGGGATTTTCCAGGCAAGAGTACTGGAGTGGGGTGCCATTGCCTTCTCCAAATGTCCCCTGAGACATCATCATATAGCCTTGGTAATATCTGCACCACAGTTTGAGAAATAAAGTCTCAGTACACTATACAAAGTCCCTGATCCTCCTTTCATACTTCATTGTTCATTCTCTGCTTTCTGGATCCAGATTTGAGATTTTTATTATTGTAGTAGAGGCCACAGAGGGAGCGGGCTAAGAGCATGGTCTGCAGAACCAGACCATTTGGGTGAGAATCTGAGGCATGCCGTTCTCATGGTCTTGAACAAACTCCTTAAATTTCTGAGCCTTGGTTTCTTTAGCTATAATGTGAAGATAATAATTACATACCTCATAGGATTAGTATGAGAATAAAATGAGTTAGTATATCCTAAGTGCTTGGAACAGTCCCTTCTTAAAAAGACTATGAGAGGGTCAGGTGTTAATTCCCCTAGTGATCTAAATGACATTTCTTCCCCAAACCATTGTCCTTGGCTGTGACTCTTCTGGGATTCCTGTGTGGCACTGGACCCCAGGAAGGTGCTTCTCACACCTTGCTTACCAGGTCAATGGGAACGGGGTCCCCTGTGTTTTCCTGATCACTCTGAATTGTAACTGTCTGTCGATTTGTCTCCTGAGCAGAGTAAGGGCGATGCAATATCATATGGAGTCTTGTTTACCCTTGCCTTTCCAGGGCATAGCCCAGAGACCTGCATGTTCCATCAACTCATGAAATGATAGTTGTTGTTGCTGTTTATTCACTCAGTCATGTCCCACTCTTTGCGACCCTATGGACTGCAGCACACCAAACTTCCCTGTCTTTCACTAACACCCGGAGTTTGGTCAAACTCATGTCCATTGAGTCAGTGATACCATCCAACCATCTCATCCTCTGTTGCCCCCTTCTCCTTTCTTTCTCAGCATCAGGGTCTTTTCCAATGAGTCCACTTTTGGCATCAGGTGACCAAAGTATTGGAGCTTTAGCATCAGTCCTTCCAATGAATATTCAGGACTGATTTCCTTTAGGATTGACTTGTTTGATCTCCTTGCTATCCACGGGACTCTCAAGAGTCTTCTCCAGCATCAGAGTTTGAAAGCATCAATTCTTAGCCACTCAGCCTTCTTTATGGTCCAATTCTCACATACATACATGACTACTTATAAAATCATAGTTTGACTATACAGACCTTTGTTGGCAAAATGATGTTTCTGCTTTTTAACATGCTGTCTAGGTTTGTCATAGCTTGCCTTCTAAGGAGCTAACATTTGTTAATTTCATGGCTGCAGTCACCAACCTCAGTGATTTCAGAGCCCAAGAAACTAGACTGTCACTCTTTCCATTTTTTTCCCTTCTATTTTGCCATGAAGTGATGGGACCGGATGCCATGATCTTAGTTGTTTGAATGTTGAGTTTTAAATCTGCTTTTTCACTCTCCTCTTTCACCTTCACTTGCTGCCATTAGGGTGGTATCATCTGCATATCTGGAGAAGGCGATGGCACCCCACTCCAGTACTCTTGCCTGGAAAATCCCATGGACAGAGGAGCCTGGTAGGCTGCAGTCCATGGGGTTGCGAAGAGTCGGACACGACTGAGCGACTTCACTTTGACTTTTCACTTTCATGCATTGGAGAAGGAAATGGCAACCCACTCCAGTGTTCTTGCCTGGAGAATCCCAGGGATGGGGGAGCCTGGTGGGCTGCTGTCTATGGGGTCACACAGAGTCGGACACGACTGAAGCGACTTAGCAGCAGTAGCAGCATCTGCATATCTGAGTAGCAAAAGCATATTGATATTTCTCCGAGCAGTCTTGATTCCAGCTTGAGCTTCATCCAGTCCAGCATTTCACATGATGTATTCTGCATATAAGTTAAATAAGCAGGGTGACAATATATAGCCTTGACATACTCCTTTTTCAATTTGGAACCAGTCCATTGTTCCATGTCTGGTTCTGTTGCTTCTTGACCTGCATACAGGTTTCTCAGACAGGGAAAGTGGTCTTCTAGTCTCATCTCTTTAAAATTTTTCCACAGTTTCTTGTGATCCATACAGTAAAAGCTTTAGCATAGTCAGCGAAGCAGAAGTTTTTCTGGAATTCCCTTTTTCTGTGATCCAACGGATATTAGCAATTTGATCCCTAGTTCCTCTGCCTTTTCTAAATCTAGCTTGAACATCTGGAAGTTCTCAGTTCATGTACTGTTGAAACCTAGCTTAAAGGATTTGGAGCATTACCTTGCTAGCATGTGAAATGAGGGCAATTGTGTGATAGTTTGAACATTCTTTGGTATAGCTCTTCTTTGTGATTGGAATGAACACTGATCTTTTCCAGTCCTGTGATCACTGCTGAGTTTTCCAAATTTGCTGGCATATTGAGTACAGCACTTTAACAGCATCATCTTTCGGGATTTGAAATACCTCAGCTGGAATGCCATCACCTCCCACTAGATTTGTTTGTAGTAATGCTTCCTAAGGTCCACTTGACTTCACACTCCAGGATATCTGGCTCTAAGTCAGTGATCACACCACTGTGGTTATCCATGTCACTAAGATCCTTTTTGTACAGTTCTTCTGTGTATTCTTGCCACCTCTTCTTAATATATTCTGCTTCTGTTAGGTCATACCATTTTTGTTCTTTATTGTGCCCATTTTTGCATGAAATGTTCTCTTGGTATTTCTAATTTTCTTGAATAGATCTCTAGTCTTTCCCATTCTATTGTTTTCCTCTATTTCTTTGCACTGTTCACTTAAGAAGGCTTTCTTATCTCTCCTGCTATTCTTTGGAACTCTGCATTCAGATGGGTGTATCTTTCCTGTTCTTTGCCTTTTGCTTCTCTCCTTTTCTCAGCTTTGTATTTCTCAGACAACCACTTTGCCTTGTTGCATTTCTTTTTCTGGGTTAATGCATCTTGTTTAGTCACTATGTCATTTCTGACTCTTTTTGTGACCCCACGGAATGTAGCCCACCAGGCTCCTCTGTCCATGGGATTTTCCAGGGAAGAATACAAGAGTGGGTAGCCATTTACTTCTCCAGGGTATCTTCCCCACCCAGTGGCAGAACCCACAACTCCTCATTGGCAGGCAGATTCTTTACCACTGAGCCATCAGGGAAGCCCCTAATGCATCTTAGGAACAGTGAAGGAAGTCCCAAAAGAAAACAGTATTCCTTTTAGATAACACCAGATGAAAGATGGATTTTCAAGGTTACCGTGGGAATAGATAATGGGTCAAACTGATGGATCCTCTGGAAGATTCATTTTCTCTTCCTTGACTTGTAGGCCTTGACCACACCAAACTCACCCACACCCATCCAGTGTCCGCTGGAGAATTGTTCACACTTGTCTTCTTCTATGACCTTAGTCATCCCCTGGGGTTGGCTGACACATTACACCTCCTCTGGATAGTGCCATATTCTTGAGGCCGGCAGTTCCTACTAGCAGAGGGGTTGTGGGCTTCTGGTTCTTTGGGCTAAGGAGGTGCTGTTGGTGTTTTGGATCTCTAAGAAGAAAGGATGGAGCCTCTGAGAGGCAGACAGATTAGATTATAGCCCACCTTGGATTATAAACAGTGTGCAGCTGTATAAGATATCTCCCAAGAAGCCTGACTCAGGAAGGGGTAGGATTTGAAAAACTGCCAGGCAAGGCTGACCTCTGTTCTAACTAAATATGTGGTACAGTAGCAAGCACCCAGCTTCCGGAGGGACACCCTTTGTCGAGGCCTCAGACTCACATGAGCAGGTACTTCTGAGAAGCTCAGCCTCTGCTGAAGGGCCTGGGAAAAGGGAGCTCGGAGTTCCCCTGAGAGGAAGCAGTCCCCATGTTGGGCCTCTCCAGGATCTGGAGGTCTGCTCTGTGCTTCCCACACACAAGGGAGGCTTGAAGGGCGATTCCATGCTTAAAAAATAGTTCCTCTTTCCATTTCTTTAAAGTCAAGAGGTCTCAGTTATTGTATCCAGGAGCAACTTATTTCTTAAAGGTAACCAATGATCAGTCAAGGGATTAGACTAGAACCTACACATTGGTGGCCATGTTTTATACTCATTTCATCAAGGACTTGGTGTCTAAGGTTTTTCTTTCCATGGGGAACTTGGTTGTTGTTGTTCGGTCCCTAAATCACGTTTTACTCTTTGCAACCCCGTAGACTGCAGAACGCCAGGCTCCCCTGTCCTCCACTATCTCTCTGAGTTTACTCAGATTCATGTCCATTGAATCAGTGGTGCCATCTAATCATCCATTCTCTGCCTCCCACTTCTCCTTTTGCCTTCAATCTTTCCCAGCATCAGGGTCTTTTCCAATGCAGAAATGCTGGCAGGGGTGACATTGTTAGTATTGGGTCCTTTTGTCCGTTAGGCTCACTTCTTTCTAGTCAAACCCCTATTCTTCTGTGTAGCCCGCCCTGAATCTCTGCACTGGAAAAGGATCAGGGGAACTGAGGGCTTCCCTGATAGTTCAGTTCATAAAGAATCTGCCTGCCATGTAGGAGACCCTGGTTCGATTCCTGGGTCAGGAAGATCCCCTGGAGAAGGGAAAGGCTACCCACTCCAGTATTCTGGCCTGGAGAATTCCATGAACTGTATAGTCCATGGGGTCACAAAGAGTCAGACACGACTGAGTGACTTTCACTTTCACAGGGGAACTGATGTGAGAGGAGAGCATGTGGAGAGTGGGGACTGGACTGGCTGCTGGGCATCCCATTAGCCAAAGCCTGCCCTCAGAGCACACTGTGAGGAGTCCCCCCTTCCCATTCTCCCGCCCAGGAAGGTCTCTGCTCTCCTGAGCCTGGGAGATATTTGGGAGCATATTCTTGGCTCACTTTTCACAAGCGGTGATCAACACTGGATTTCTTCCTCCTATTCTAGTAGAAGGGAGGGAAGATGGCTGTCTTGGGAATGAGCTAGCCGCTTTTTTAAGTTTTATGAGATGACATGAAAGCGCTTGCTCTGAGTAGCAGAAGCCTTGAGTTACCACGCTACTTTGCTTTCAGCATCCTCTATCATCAGGTGTTCTGGGAGCCAGATGTCAGAGCTGAATAGATGGAAAGTTTCCACGAAACAACTATTCTCTGTGGGCAACACAACCCCTATCACTGTAAAGACCTCCTGTAAGTTATACTTGATGTTTTAACAGGTCAGGCTTGATTGTCTACCTGCTCTAATCCAGATGTTGTAGACTCAGTGAATCCATTCACAAATTTGGGCTCAGCTCAAAGGTCACACAGAATAAGAAATGAGAAAATTTTAGTGAACTGAGAAGGCAATGGCACCCCACTCCAGTACTCTTGCCTGGAAAATCCCTTGGATGGAGGAGCCTGGTGGGCTGTAGTCCATGGGGTCGTGAAGAGTCAGACACGATTGAGCAACTTCACTTTCACTTTTCACTTTCATGCATTGGAGAAGGAAATGGCAACCCACTCCAGCGTTCTTGCCTGAAGAATCCCAGGGACGGGGGAGCCTGGTGGGCTGCCGTCTTTGGGGTCGCACAGGGTCGGACATGACTGAAGCAACTTAGCAGCAGCAGCAGAGCTGAATTTGGGTCCTTTCTTCTGTTAGGACTTTGGGGATTTGAATACAAAAGGCAAACAAGAGTGACTTAAAAGCCTTTGCAATATTCCAAGAGGTATCTGACATACATTTATTTCAGGCCTAGGCTGGAGAATGAACTGATTGACTTTTTGTACTTTTAATTTGCCTTGGAACTGAATTGAGTCAGGGGACCTCAATTTATGTCCAATCTGTGCTGTGTAACTCTAGATAATTCACTTACCCTCTCTGAGCCACATAGAGTTCTTGTGATACTCAAATGGGATCATGTCTGTGAAATCCCTTTGTCAAATATTATAAAAGCCAAATACTAGGACTGTTATTATTAAAGTAATTAATGTGTAATATATGCATGAAGGAATTTTCATCAGAAACTAGAGGTAGAAAAAGATCAAGTCCCCACATATTCTGGTCAACTTGAATCAAGCTGTAATTTAAATCTACATTGGTAAATAACTAGGGACCATAATATTGAAATATCTTATAATTTTAAAAACAACCATACATGCGATATGACACCCTGTGATACTAGAAGGAGCACAGGACTTAAGAGTTGCAAGTCAACATGATTTCAGGAAACCCCAGGTCTCACAAGAACTGGAAAGCCACTCACGTTTTCTGTTCTCCATTGCTCTCCCTAGGACCACCTGATTTCCTGTCTTCTCCTCTCCCTGCCTAGCTCCTCCATTCTCCCTTCAGTGGGCAGGCTTTCACTCCCAGGTTTTTCAGTGGTGATACCCGTAACCTTTACTCACAAGTCCCCATAGTATGCAATCTGAAATCTTCTCTACACCACCACTCCTCAACACCATCCAAGTGACATGTACTTGGGATGGACATTCTGATCTGCTCAGCCCAGGTCAGATGGCCACCAGTCCCAAAGACTGTGGCTCTAGGTGAGAAGTCATGTGATCACCAAGGCTATATCTTGCAGATGGACAAGTAGCATCTTTAAGAAGAGGATGAGTGGGGCTAGAAGGAAATAAAGGGCTCCTCTACAAACTCCACTGGTGATGCCACTGGCCTCTCCATTCTTGGAAGCTCTGTTGGCTAAATCACAGTTGAGCACTTCATTATTTCATTTCCCCTTTCCCAGTCAATCTGTAAAGTCCTCAGGACAAGAGCCATGGGTTATTCTATTCTGTAATCACCAGAACTAGGCTGGACCCACTATAGGTACACAATGAAGCCTTCTTGGTTGGTATAAAGTAACTGTCAGCTTTTACATGCATACAGAAGTTCACAGTATACATATAACATTCTTATATATCAATTCATTTGAACCCAGTATAGTCCTGAATTATTATTACCCTCACTTTACAAATGAGACACAAGCAAGGCACAAGGAAAATATTCCAGAGACATGTTTGGACATCACATACATATATATTATATATGCGTACAAACAATGGCAGTGGGTGAGATGTCCCGGTGTCTGTATGCAGAGTGAAAAGAGTCAATAGATCTCAAGTCTGAGAAACACTTAACATTTGATGATGAGTTAAATAGGAGGAAGGGGAACTGAGTCCATAGGAGACATAGAAGAAGCAGCCAGGAGGAAGGAGGAAAACTGGCATAGGTGGTGGTTTATAGGAACCATGGGAAAAAGCTTCTCAAAACTGGAGTGATCAACAGGGTCATGCTTTCAAGAGGCCAAGGGAGATAAGAACTGCAGGATGCCCTTGGCAGTTGCAGCAGGAAGATCATCAGTGACTTTGTCCAGCAGTGTCAGGATAGCAGGAGGGAAGGAAGTCAAATATCAGTGGGATGGATGGGAAGGCAGAGGGCATTTGAGAAGGAGGAATAGCCAACTCCTTTAACAAGCGTGGCCGTGAAAGGTGCAGAGGAGACAGTACAACTGAGGATGAGGGTTGAATGGATATTTAGTTTTGTAAAGATGGGGGAAGTAAGAACTCCTGAACTGTGGTGTTGGAGAAGACTCTTGAGAGTCCCTTGGACTGCAAGGAGATCCAACCAGTCCATTCTGAAGGAGATCAGCCCTGGGATTTCTTTGGAAGGAATGATGCTAAAGCTGAAACTCCAGTACTTTGGCCACCTCATGTGAAGAGTTGACTCATTGGAAAAGACTCTGATGCTGGGAGGGATTGAGGGCAGGAGGAGAAGGGGACAACAGAGGATGAGATGGCTGGATGGCATCACTGACTCGATGGACGTGAGTCTGAGTGAACTCTGGGAGTTGGTGATGGACAGGGAGGCCTGGCGTGCTATGATTCATGGGGTCGCAAAGAGTCAGACATGACTGAGCGACTGAACTGAACTGAACATCTAAAGGAGCCAGAAGAGAAGGAGGGTTGAGAAAATGCCTGGGAGAGGGCATAATGGTGGAACAAGGGCCTAAGGTATGCAGATGACACCACCCTTATGAGAGAAAGTGAAGAGGAACTAAAAAGCCTCTTGATGAAAGTGAAAGAGGAGAGTGAAAAAGATGGCTTAAAGCTCAACATTCAGAAAACTAAGATTGTGGCATCTAGTCCCATCACCTCATGGGAAATAGATGGGGAAACAGTGGAAACAGTGTCAGACTTTATTTTGGGGGGCTCCAAAATCACTGCAGATGGTGATTGCAGCCATGATATTAAAAGACGCTTATGCCTTGGAAGAAAAGTTATGACCAACCTAGATAGCATATTCAAAAGCAGAGACATTACTTTGCCAACAAAGGTCCGTCTAGTCAAGGCTATGGTTTTTCCAGTGGTCATGTATGGATGTAAGAGTTGGACTGTGAAGAAGGCTGAGCGCCGAAGAATTGATACTTTTGAACTGTGGTGTTGGAGAAGACTCTTGAGAGTCCCTTGGACTGCAAGGAGATCCAACCAGTCCATTCTGAAGGAGATCAGCCCTGGGTGTTCATTGGAAGGACTGATGCTAAAGCTGAAACTCCAGTACTTTGGCCACCTCATGCGAACAGTTGACTCATTGGAAAAGACTGATGCTGGGAGTGATTAGGGGCAGGAGGAGAAGGGGACGACAGAGGATGAGATAGCTGGATGGTATCACCAACTCGATGGACATGAATTTGGGTGAACTCCGGGAGTTGGTGATGGACAGGGAGGCCTGGTGTGCTGCAATTCATGGGGTCGCAGAGTCAGACACGACTGAGCGACTGAACTGAACTGAAGGGCCCAAGGACGAGAAGTGGGAAACTGTAGGCTGTGGTGGAATATCTCAGTTTAACAGCAAGCAAGGAAGAAAGGGCCTGGGAAAAGGGAGACACACAGGCTGGTAAGCCTGCTGGACGGCTGTAGGTACTAGAGAATTTTTGCTCTTTTCTTTCTGGATAAATGAGAAGGACATCTCTTAAGAGTAAGGGAGGTGATGGCTCAGGTGAATAGAGATGATTTGCCTTTGTTTCTTTGTTTTTCTTAAGCTTCAGTAAGTTTTATTTATCTTGTTGAAGTATAGTTGATTTACAGTGTTGTGTTAATTTCAGGTTTATAGCACAGTGATTCAGTTATGTACACACACATATATATAATTTAGATTCTTTTTCCTTATAAAATTTTATAAAATCTTGAGTGGAGTTCCCTTTGCTATATAGTAGGTCCTTGTTGATTATCTATTTTATATATAGTGGTGTGTATAGGTTAATCCCAGTTTGTTTATCTTCCACCTCCCCCTTTGGTAACTATACATTTTCTATGTTTGTGGGTCTATTTCTGTTTTGTAAAAAAAAAAAAAAAATTCAGTTTTGTTATTTTTTAGATTCCACATATATGTAATATCATATGATATTTGTCTTTCTCTGACTTTACTCAGTATGATAATTTCTAGATCCATCCATATTGCTGTAAATGTCATTATTTCATTCTTTTTTATGGCTGAGTAACAATCCATTGTATATATATACCACATTTTCTTTATCAATGGACATTTAGGTTGCTTTCATGTCTTGGCTATTGTAAATAGTGCTGCAATGAACATTTGGGTGTTTAAATTAGCATTTTCTCTGGATATATGTCCAGGTATGGGTTTGCTGGGTAATATGGTGGCTCTATTTTTAGTTTTTTTTTTTAATTTTTATAGTTGATTTACAATGTTGTGTTAGTTTTAGGGGTACAGCAAAGTGAATCAGTTATACATACATCCACTCTCTTTTAGACTGTTTCCCATATAGGCCATTACAGAGTTTTGAGTAGAGCTTCCTATGCTATACAGTATGTCCTAATTAGTTATCTAGTGTGTCTATGTCAATCCTAATCTCCTAATTTATCCCTTCCATCCTTGCACTCTGATAACCGTACGTTTCTTTTCTACATCTGTAACTCTATTTCTATTTTGTAGGCAAGTGCCCACTGCCATCCAATAGTTTAGTTTCTACTCATGTATTCATTCACTCATCCATTCATTCAACAATTGTGAACGAATGGCTACATAGCAGGTCATGGGAAATGAGCTGGAAATACCAAGGTAAAACCACCCTGGGCATTGGGTAGGCACAGGCTGCAGAGGAATATGAACTTCACCTGACCTGTAATAGGACAGGCCCAGAAGCCTTGGCCCCTGGACTCTGCACATTGACAAAGTGAGCCACAGAGTTATATTCTAATTCATCTGATTATTGGGCATAAACACATTTCATGGTCCATGGGGTAACAATCTTTCTTTCTCCACCCCTAGAGAATCTAAATCTCTCTTCAACCATATGGTTTGAGTTTCTGGCATAACTCCCTGTGGACCACCCCCTCTCCCCCTTTAGAAGGGACTGCTAATTATTCCCTAATATCCACATCCTTTTCCTCCATGGTAAGAAAATTTAATAAGGCCCATGTCTACCCAGCTAAAGGATGCTTTAACCTGGCCCCTTTGTGAGTAGGTAGGGCTACCTGACAAAGTTCTGACCAGGTGAATGTGGAGGAAAGGATGTGGGTCATTTCTAGGTTGGTCCTTAAAGGGAAGGGCTGTGGCCTGTTTTTCCCGTTTCCCCTTTTGCTGGCTGGAAGGAGGACAAGTGGTGGTTGGCTAATTTAGATGCTGCACAGGAGGGAGCATGGAGCAATAGCACAGAAAGAGCCTGCCCTCCTTGTGAAGTTCTTCATTCACTACCCAGGACTTCATGTGTGTGCATGCTATCGTGTCCAACTCTTTGCGACCCCGTGGACTGTAGCCCACCAGGCTCCTCTCTTCATGGAATTTCCCAGGCAAGAGTACTGGAGTGGGTTGCCATTTCCTACTCTAGGGGATCTTCCCAACCCAGGAATCAAACTTACATCTCTTGCATCTCTTGCTTTGGCAGGCAGGTTCTTTACAGGCTAACCCAGGACTTGAGCCACAGCTGGACATCCATGTGGGGTCAGCAAGGCCTTGGCAGAGGGGAGCTGGAGGATGGGTGTGGGGTGGGTCCAGAGTGCAGTTCCATTTGGGACCTTGGTGCTCAGGAGTCCTTGAAGCTGCAGGTTGGGAGTTTCAGCAGAAGAGCTAGGTTCTTCACACACACACACAATCTCATTCAGCCCTTACCCCAGGCTTATGGAATATGTATTATCATCTTTATTCTGTAGACTGTAAACTCAAGAGGGGCAAACAGGGATGACCAAACATGCATCTCTTGAGCCACATGCTGGGGCACGCATGTCTGCAGAGTGCTCAGCTCTGTTCTTTTTCTCTCATCATGAGGTTTCTTCTTGCTCCTATGAGGGCCCCAGGCTACCGGGAGCTCAGATACTTTATCAGCCCTGTGGCTTAGCAGGAGTGAGAGCTCCACCTTCCTGTACAGACCACAACATCCTGTGGCCATGTGTCCATCACACACTGACGCCTTGGAGCCCCTCCATGTACAGTGTTGATAGGGCCAAGGGGGGTAGGGCACAAACAGAAATGCCTCCAGGCCAAGAACCCTTTACCACGGGAGCCAGGTGCTATAAATTTCCCTAAATGCATGGCCCTTCTCCCCACGTGCACATCTGGAATGCCATATAACCCCTTTCCCTCTCCAGCCTCCCCCTCTCCACAATGATAACTTCCTGGAGCATTTTAATGACTTGCCATTATAAATAATATACTCTACCCTTTCTTGTTTAAAAAAAAAAAAAAAAGCTAGAGGTTTCTGCAAAACCAGCAAATTATTCCAAATCATAATTTCATCGAAAACACTGGGAAAAAAAAAAAAAACAAAACTTCATACCCTGAGGTAGGAAAGGTTTAGGAGATTTATGTCTTTCCTTGAATACACAGATTTATAACAGCGGATAATGTACATTCATTTCATCCATATTTATACCTGAATTGATGCGGAGTCTGGTATCCATTACTTTAATCTATGTAACTTGATCATCAGAAATCTGAACCATAATTTTAACACGTATTACAAAGAGTTTCTTTTGGGCTTAAAGGAAAATGACGGCAGAGAAGAAAAGCCATTAAGAGCCAGCTGCAGTCGCTTACTCGTGCTGCACTTCCTTCTGCAAAAGTGTGGGTCCCCTGCCCTGTTCCCTGTCTCTTACCTACCTGCACACATATCCACTCCCATGTTGAGTTCCCAGCACTCACTGTACCATGACTGGAGGGGAGAGAAAGAAGCATGCGCGGGGCGATTAGGGGGAAATTCATGTAAATAAATCTCTGATGGCACGGCCAGCTCAGGGCTCGCACGGAGGCAGTGGTAATGGGCTGGTAGTAGCCTCTGGTCACTTAGGAGAAGTGAAAAAATGCAAGGTCTGATCAAAGCGTCCCTCTGACAGACAGTGGAAATTAAACCCAGATACCAGTGCTCAAACAGCATTGCACATGTGAGCATGGCACTCAGCACATGGTTCCTGTCCAACTTCTGAGCATCAAACACTGGCCTGGCTTAAATACCAAATGCCTGTCCCGGGACTAAAGCCGAATAGTGGATTTTTTGAGAGATCTGGGCCCCAGGATTATAGTGGGCAGAAGATGAGTAAAACAAGAGCCTGGGACTTCACTGTATCAGAGGATGTTCACAAGTCACCATTCCTAGGATTTCCCAAAGTCAGGAAAGCACCTTGAGGGCAGATCTTTTGGTCTGTTTTGCTTACTAGTATGTTTCAGGGCTGGCATTTAGTAGGTGCCTGACAAATATTTGTTGAACGAAAGGCTTTCATTACAGACCATTCAGAGTTATAAACTGCAGGTGAGTCTATACAGTACAACAGCAAAAGATGAGACCTAGAGCATTTTATGAAATCACTTTTAGGAACGTGATTAGCAGGGAGTAATATGCAATTAAATTTATTATTTTGCATTCTTTTGTTTTCCAAATGATCTTCCATTTTTTTATTATATGTATGTCTCATAATGTTTCATATTTCAGAAATACTTTGAGATTTTAAAGCACGATGTCATTTAATATTCATAGCAATCTTGTGACATAGTTATAACTAATACCATTCCCATTTCACAGATGAGGAAGTTGATAAGCAGAGTTTCCATAAGCTGCCTTGAGCTACCAGATAGTCACAGGAAGCACTAGGCTGTGAGCATCGCATCCTCCGATTCCTGGCCCATGTTTTCTTTTTTAGACTCTACATACACCACAGTGGAGTGGCATAAAAAGGGAACATTAGGAGTGGCTGGAGGCAGCTGATCTGGCCCCAATTAGAACCCAGGAAGAGACTGCCAACCCACAAATCACTAGAGCTGCTAAGTGCATTTCTCTAGAGCCTTCTGAGGATGGTTTTAGATTTGACTATGCCTCAAGGGAACAAATTCCAGCTGTCTGATCCTTGAAGTCAGACAGGTCAATAGTTTGGCTTCATGTTTCACTGGTGAAAACAAGTTGCTTTTTTTTTTTTTTTTAAGGAAAACTATGCTCTATAAAGGGGATTAATGGAGCTTTTGCTTTATTGGTTTTTAGCTTTTTACTGTAAGAATGTATATATGTGTGTGTGTGTGCATATATGCATACATATGCATATGTACATACACACATATACATCTAACATATATATGTATATATATATGAAGTCTCTAAAAACTACAACCAAAATAAATAATTATTTGCTTTTAGGGGGAGAAGACTTCTAAGTCTTCTGTAGACTTCCAAGACTTCCAAGTCTTCTATAACCTGTCCTGTAGACCAGCAGTCCCCAACCTTTTTGGCACCAGGGATTGGTTTTGTGGAAGACGATTTTTCCATGGATGGGGGAAGGGGGATGGTTTCAAGATGGTCCAAGTGCATTACATTTATTGGGCACCTCATTTCTAGTATTATTACCTCAGTTCCACCTCAGATCATCAGGCATTAGATCCCGGAGGTTGGGGACCCCCTCTCTAGACAACTGGGCTTCTCGAGAGAGCCCCAGGAAACGGGGAGAGTGCTAAGTCTTCACATTCCACACTGCAGGCACTGTTAGAAGCATGCAGGGAAGTTCTTAACAGGCAGCCCTGCTATATCCAGATCATCGCTCCTGTTTGTAGAAAAGGACACCGAGGGTCAGAGAAGTTGTGTCTTGTATGAGGTTCCACAGGCAGTGAGTGAACAGGTTATGATCTGAGCCAAGACCTAAGTAACCTCACAACCCACACTCTGTGCAGTCTGTGCTCACCATTAACACATTTGTATCAGTTGCAAATTCTGAATCCTGAACAATGGCAAGAAACTTTCCTTAGCTACTACACTTAGACAACTTCTTCAAATTTTTTTCTCTTTTCTCCCCAACCAGATGTAAGATTTCCCTCCCTGGCTGTTGTTGTCCAGTCACTAAGTTGTGTCTGACTCTTTGCGACTCCATGTACTGCAACACACCAAGCTTCCCTGTTCTTTACTATCTCCCAGAGTCAGTGATGCCATCCAACCATCTCACCCTCTGTTGCCCGCTTCCCCTGCCTTCCATCTTTCCCAGCATCACGATCTTTCCCAATGAGTTGGCTCTGCGCATATGGTAGCCAAAGTACTGGAGCGTCAGCGTCAGCATCAGTCCTTTCAGTGAATTGGAATCCTTCCAATAAATTCAGTCCTTCAGAGTTGATTTCCTGGTTTGATCTCCTTGCTATTATCCAAGGGACTCTGAGGAGTCTTCTCCAGTACCACAGTTTGAAAGCGTCAGTTCTTCAGGGCTCAGACTTCTTTATGATCCAACAATATGACTACTGGAAAAACCATAGTTTTGACTATACGGACCTTTGTTGGCAAAGTGATGTCTCTGCTTTTTAATATGCTGTCTAGGCTTGTTACAGATTTTCTTCCAAGGAGCAAACATCTTTTCCCCTCTCTTGAGCCCCATATTATTATTTGATTTGAAATTCATGGAAAACTTGCACATTCATTGTACTTGACTGGGGCACTCATCCTAGGAGACTGACCCAGCAGCTACTGCCTCTCACTCCAATGCTGCTAAACAGATGAACTGAACTAAGAAAGATCAGTAAACCATCCAGATCAAACTGTGAGCCCAAACTCAACAGGCACTAGTTCTGTGGCCCAAACTCTGGCTTCAGGACCTTGGTCTCAAGAACCACACTCTTTTCCACTTCCTGCAGTTTAAAGCAGGACAGAATGTGCTACATTTCTCTTAATCATTTTCGTGTGACTCTTATGGACTAATGAGGCTTCCCTGGTGGCTCAGACAGTAAAGCGTCTGCCTGCAGTGAGGGAGACCTGGGTTCAATCCCTGGGGTGGGAAGATCCCGTGGAGAAGGAAATGGCAATCCACTCCAGTACTCTTGCCTGGAAAATTCCATGGACTGAGAGGCTCCTCAGAGCCTGGTAGGCTACAGTCCATGGGGTCGCAAAGAGTCGGACACAACTGAGCAACTTCACTTTTTACTTTACTTTTACAGACTAATTAAACAGCAGATACTCAGTGCTGGACATCTGCCGTGTGCCCAGAACTCAGCTGGGGAGTCAGATTATGGAGAACCCTGAGCCGCACAGCCCCCACTCTTGAGGCATTAATGATGGGATGAACGTTGGAGCTGGGAAGTGTGGCTGAAAACACATGTGTTATTTGTGCATGGGCTGGCCCATTGCACTCTTAAGTGTCAGTAAAGCTTACCAGGTTTCCTAGGTCTCCATATTCTCTTTAGGCTTGGTTCAGAGTTCAGTGTTCAGCAGGCCAGAGCCCCTGCGCAAGGCTGTGCCCATCCCTACTGGGACGGATATCTGGCCCAGCCACAGCCCCGAGGCCCTTAGCTCACTTTCTGCCTAGTCAATCACTCTCCTGTATTCTTGCTCCCACTGCATATCCACTATATTCTTCCATTCCATTCACTGGATTTGAACTTGACCTGTAGTACTATATCATTTTTCATTTACTAAGTCATGATTGGAGGCCAGGAACTACGAAGATCCTTTATGTTTGTTCCCTCTAATTTCCACAGCAACTATGGGAAAAAGGAGATTCACTATAGTTCAGTCACTCAGTCGTGTCCAACTCTTTGGGACCCCATGGATTGCAGCACGCCAGGCCGCCCTGTCTATCACCAACATCCAGAGTTTATACAAACTCATGTCCACTGAGTCAGTGATGCCATAAAACCATCTCATCTTCTGTCATCCCCTTCTCCTCCTGACTTCAACCTTTCCCAGCATCAGGGTCTTTTCCAATGAGTCAGTTCTTCGCATCAGGTAGCCAAATTATTGGACTTTCAGCTTTAGCATCAGTCCTTCCAATGAATATTCAGGACTGATTTCTTCTAGGATGGACTAGTTAGATTTCCTTGCTGTCCAAGGGACTCTCAAGAGTCTTCTCCAACACCACCGTTCAAACCCATCAATTCTTAGGTGCTCAGCTTTGTTTATGGTCCAACTCTCACATCCATACATGACCACTGGAAAAACCATAGCCTTGACTAGATGGACATTTGTTGGCAAAGTCATGTCTCTGCATTTTAATATTCTGTCTAGGTTGGGCATAACTTTTCTTCCAAGGAGCAAGTATCTTTTAATTTCATGGCTGCAGTCACCATCTGCAGTGATTTTGGAACCCTGAAAATAGAGTCTCTCACTGTTTGAAATGTTTCCCCATCTATTTGCCATGAAGTGATGAGGCTGGATGCCATGATCTTAGTTTTCTGAATATTAAGTTTTAAGCCACATTTTCCACTCTCCTCTTTCGTTTTCATTAAGAGGCTCTTTAGTTCTTTGCTTTCTGCTATAAATGTGGCATTTTCTGCATATCTAGGTAATTGATATTTCTCCTGGCAATGTTGATTCCAACTTCTGCCTCATTTCTCATGAGGTACTCTGCATATAAGTTAAATAAACAGGGTGACAATATAGAACCTTGACATACTCCTTTTCCTATTTGGAACCAGTCTGTTATTGCATGTCAAGTTTGAACTGTTGCTTCTTGAACTGCATACAGATTTCTCAGGAGGCAGGTAAGGTGGTCTGGTATTCCCATCACTTTAATAATTTTCCAGTTTGTTGTGATCCACACAGTCAAAGGCTTTGGAATATTCAATAAAGCAGAAGGAGATGTTCTTTCTGGACCTGTCTTGCTTTTTTGATGATTCAACAGTTGTTGGCAATTTGATGTCTGGTTCCTCTGCCTTTTCTAAATCCAGCTTGAACATCTGGAAGTTCATGGTTCATGTATGTTGAAGACATGTTGGAGAATTTTGAGCATTACTTTGCTAACCTGTGAGATGAGTGCAATTGTGCAGTAGTTTGAGCATTCTTTGGCATTGCCTTTCTTTGGGATTGGAATGAAAACTGACCTTTTCCAGTCCTGTGACCTCTGCTGAGTTTTCCAAATTTACTGGCATATTGAGTGCAGCCCTCTCACAGCATCATCTTTTAGGATTTGAAATAGCTCAACTGGAATTCCATCACCTCCACCTGCTTTGTTCATAGTGATGCTTCCTCAGGCCCACTTGACTTCAGATTCCAGGATGTCTGGCTCTAGGTGAGTGATCACACCCTCATGATTATCTGGGTCATGAAGATCTTTTTTGTATATTCTTCTGTGTATTCTTGCCACCTCTTCTTAATATCTTCTGCTTCTGTTAGGTCCATTCCATTTCTGTACTTTATTGTGCCCATCTTTGCATGAAAATTTCCTTTGGTATCTCTAATTTTCTGGAAGAGATCTCTAGTCTTTCCCATTCCATTGTTTTCCTCTATTTCTTTGCATTGATCGCTGAGGAAGGCTTTCTTATCTCCCCTTGCTATTCTTTGGAACTCTGCATTCAAATGGGTATATCTTTCCTTTTCTCCTTTGCCTTTTGCTTCTCTTGTTTTCATAGCTATTTGTAAGGCCTCCTCAGACAACCATTTCTCCTTTTTGCATTTCTTTTTCTTGGGGGTGGTCTTGATCACTGCCTCCTGTACATTGTCACGAACCTCCATCCATAGTTCTTCAGGCATTCTGTCTATCAGATCTAATCCCTTGAATCTATTTGTCACTTCAACTGTATAATTGTAAGGGATTTGATTTACATCATACCTGAATGGTCTAGTGGTTTTCCCTACTTTCTTCACTTTAAGTCTGAATTTTGCAATAAGGAGTTCATGATCTGAGCCACAGTCAGCTCCAAGTCTTGTTTTTGCCAACGGTATAGAGCTTTTCCATCTTTGGCTGCAAAGAATATATAATCAATCTTATTTCTGTATTGACCATCTGGTGATGTCCATGTGTAAAGTCTTCTCTTGTCTTGTTGAAAGAGGGTATTTGCTGTGACAAGTGCGTTCTCTTGGCAAAACTCTAATAGCCTTTGCCCTGCTTCATTCCATATTCCAAGGCCAAATTTGCCTATTACTCCAGGTATTTCTTGACTTCCTATCCTACTTTTGCATTCCAGTCACCTATAATGAAAAGGACATCTCTTTTGGGTGTTAGTTCTAGAAGGTCTTGAAGGTCTTCATAGAACTGTTCAACTTCAGCTTCTTCAGCATTACTGGCTGGAGCATAGACTCAGATCACTGTGATATTGAATGGTTTGCCTTGGAAATGAACAGAGATCATTCTGTTGTTTTTTGAGATTGCACCCAAGTATTGCGTTCTGGAGTCTGTTGTTGACTATGAGGCCTACTCCATTTCTTCTAAGGGATTCTTGCCCACAGTGGTAGATATAATGGTCATCTGAGTTAAATTCACCCATTCCAGTCCATTTTAGTTTGCTGATTCCTAAAATGTTGACGTTCACTCTTGCCATCTCCTGTTTGGTCACTTTCAATTTGCCTTGATTCATGGACCTAACATTCCAGGTTCCTATGCAATATTGCTCTTTACAGTATCGGACTTTATTTCCATCACCAGTCACATCTACAACTAGGTATTGTTTTTACTTTGGCTCCATCTCTTCATTCTTTCTGAAGTTATTTCTTCACTGTTTCCAGTAGAATATTGGGCACCTAACTGACCTGGGGAATTCATCTCTCAGTGTCCTATCTTTTTGCCTTTTCATACTCTTCATGGGGTTCTCAAGGCAAGAATACTGAAGTGGTTTGCCATTCCCATCTCCAGTGGACTACGTTTTATCAGAACTCTCCATCATGACCCATCCATCTTGGGTGGCCCTAGATGGCATGCCTCATGGTTTCACTGAATTAGACAAGGTTGTGGTCCATGTGATCAGTTTGATAGTTTTCTGGGGTTGTAGTTTCATTCTATCTGCGCTCTGATGGATAATGACAGAGGTTTATGGAAGCTTCCTGATACAAGAGACTGACTGAGGGGGAAACTGAGTCTTGTTCTGATGAGCGGAATGCAAAAAAAAAGGAAGTCAAGAGATACCTAGAGTAATAGGCAAATTTGGCTTTGGAGTAGAGAATGAAGCAGGGCAAAAGCTAACAGAGTTTTGCCAAGAGAATGCACTGTTCATAGTAAACACCCTCTTCCAACAACAAAAGAGAAGACTCTACACATGGCCTTCACCAAATGGTCAATATCGAAATCAGACTGATTATATTCTTTGCAGCCAAAGATGGATAAGCTCTATACCGTCAGCAAAAACAAGACTTGCAGCTGATTGTGGCTCAGATCATGAACTCCTTATTGCAAAATTCAGACTAAAATTGAGGAAAGTAGGGACAACCACTAGACCATTCAGTTTAGTTCAGTCGCTCAGTCGTGTCCGACTCTTTTGACCCCATGAACCTCAGCACACCAGGCCTCCCTGTCCATCACCAACTCCTGGAGTCTACCCAAACCTAGGTCCATCGAGTCAGAGATGCCATCCAACCATCTTATCCTCTGTCATCCCCTTCTCCTCCTGCCCTCAATCTTTCTCAGCATCAAGGTCTTTTCAAATGAGTCAGTTCTTCGCATGAGGTGGCCAAAGTATTGGAGTTTCAGCTTCAACATTAGTCCTTCACATGAACACCCAGGACTGATCTCCCTTTAGGATGGACTGGTTGGATCTCCTTGCAGTCCAAGGGACTCTCAAGAGTCTTCTCCAACACCACAGTTCAAAAGCATCAATTCTTCAGTGCTCAGCTTTCTTTATAGTCCAACTCTCACATCCATACATAACCACTGGAAAAACCATAGCCTTGACTAGACAGACCTTTGTTGGCAAAGTAATGTCTTTGCTTTTTAATATGCTGGCTAGGTTGGTCATAACTTTCCTTCCAAGGAGTAAGCATCTTTTAATTTCATGGCTGCAACCACCATCTGCAGTGATTTTGGAGCCCAGAAAAATAAAGTCAGCCTTTGTTTACACTGTTTCCCCATCTATTTGCCATGAAGACCATTCAGGTATGATGTAAATCAAATCCCTTACAATTATACAGTCGAAGTGACAAATAGATTCAAGGGTTAGATCTGAAAAACAGAATGCCTGAAGAACTATAGATGGAGGTTCGTGACAATGTACAGGAGGCAGTGATCAAGACCACCCCCAAGAAAAAGAAATGCAAAAAGGAAAAATGGTTGTCTGAGGAGGTCTTACAAATAGCTATGAAAACAAGAGAAGCAAAAGGCAAAGGAGAAAAGGAAAGATATACCCATTTGAATGCAGAGTTCCAAAGAATAGCAAGGGGAGATAAGAAAGCCTTCCTCAGCGATCAATGCAAAGAAATAGAGGAAAACAATGGAATGGGAAAGACTAGAGATCTCTTCCAGAAAATTAGAGATACCAAGGGAAATTTTCATGCAAAGATGGGCACAATAAAGTACAGAAATGGAATGGACCTAACAGAAGCAGAAGATATTAAGAAGAGGTGGCAAGAATACACAGAAGAATATACAAAAAAGATCTTCATGACCCAGATAATCATGAGGGTGTGATCACTCACCTAGAGCCAGACATCCTGGAATCTGAAGTCAAGTGGGCCTGAGGAAGCATCACTATGAACAAAGCAGGTGGAGGTGATGGAATTCCAGTTGAGCTATTTCAAATCCTAAAAGATGATGCTGTGAGAGGGCTGCACTCAATATGCCAGTAAATTTGGAAAACTCAGCAGAGGTCACAGGACTGGAAAAGGTCAGTTTTCATTCTAATCTCAAAGAAAGGCAATGCAAGGAATGCTCAAACCACTGCACAATTGCACTCATCTCACAGGTTAGCAAAGTAATGCTCAAAATCCTCCAAGCCAGGCTTCAATATACAGCTAGGTTGTACATTGAACTGTGTGCATGAACCGTGAACTTCCAGATGTTCAAGCTGGATTTAGAAAAGGCAGAAGAACCAGACATCAAATTGCCAACATCTGTTGGATCATCAAAAAAGCAAGAGAATTCCAGAAATACATCTACTTCTGCTTTATTGACTATGCCAAGGCTTTGACTGTGAAACACAACAAACTGTGGAAAATTCCTAAAGAGATGGGAATACCAGACCACCTTACCTGCTTCCTGAGAATCTGTATGCAGGTCAAGAAGCAACAGTTCGAAGTTGACATTGAACAACAGACTGGTTCCAAATCAGGAAAGGAGTACGTCAAGGCTGTATATTGTTTCATTTAACTTATTTAACTTATATGCAGAGTACATCATTTGAAATTCTGGGCTGGATGAAGCTCACACTGGATTCAAGCTTGTCGGGAAAAATATCAATAACCTCAGATATGCAGATGATACCATCTTTATGGCAGAAAGAGAAGAAAAACTAAAGAGCCTCTTGATGAAAGAGAAAGAAGAGAGTGAAAAATGTGGCTTAAAACTTAATATTCAGAAAACTAAGATCATGGCATCCAGACCCATCACTTCATGGCAAACAGATGGGGAAACATTGCAAAAAGTGAGAGACTTTATTTTGGGGGGCTCGAAAATCACTGCAGTTGGTGACTGCAGCCATGAAATTATAACATGCTTATTCCTTGGAAGAAAAGCTATGACCAATCTAGACAGCATATTAAAAAGCTGAGATATTAGCTTGCCAACAAATGTTTGTCTAGTCAAAGCTATGATTTTTCCAGTAGTCATGTATGGATTTGAAATTTGGACTGTAAAGAAAGCTGAGCGCTGAAGAGTTGATGCTTTTGAACTGTGGTGTTGGAAGAGACTCTTGAGAGTCCCTTGGATAGCAAGGAGAGCCAACCAGTCCATCCTAAAGGAAATCAGTCCTGAATATCATTGGAAGGACTGATGCTGAAGCTGAAACTCTAATACTTTGACCACCTGATGCAAAGAACTGACTCACTGGAAAAGACCCTGATTCTGGGAAAGATCGAAGGTGGGAGGAAAAGGGGATGACAGAGGATGAGATGGTTGGATGGCATTACCAACTCTATAGACATGAGTTTGAGTAAGCTCTGAGTTTTGGTGATGGACAGGGGGGCCTGGCATGTTGCAGTCTATAGGATCACAAAGAGCTGGACATGACTGAGCGACTGAACAATTTTCTTTACATGTAAAACCTCACAAATAAGGTCCCATTTCACAGAAGGGCTATTTGTGTGTGCACATGGATACATACATGATTCATTTTATACATTGTCTATATATTTATACATTATATATCTAAATATATACATTTATCTATATTATAGATACAAATATATGTGTACATGCGCATTTCATGTGTAGGTGAAATAAACTGAGCTCAATCTTGAAATGATAGAAATGGAATTTGAACTCAGCTTTCTTGTCTCCAAACACTTGTGGGGTTCTATCCACTAAATCATCAACTTTGCTTCTGCCCTTAAATCACCAGGCAGTTTATAAAATTCTGATTTTGGGGTCCCACTTAAAGAGAGTCTGATATGACTGCTCTGGGGTATGGTCCTGCCTGAGGACTTTTAGAAGTTCCCCAGCTGACTTTAATGCACTCTAAAATTGAGAGCCACCATTCAAGCCAGCACTCCACTTATCAGTTTCTTATTGCTGTTATGACAAATAAGCACCACCAGCAGCTACAAACAAGACACATTATTCTATTAGTTTCTGGGTTCACAGTTCCAACATGGGTCACATTGGGTTAAAATCAAGGCATGGGGCTGGGATGTGCACCTTTCTGGAAGTTCTAGGGGAGAATCTATTTCTTGCCCTTTCCAGGTTTTAGAGGCTGCCCATATTACTTGTCTAGTGGCCCCTTTCCTTCATCTTCAAAGCCAGCAACAGCAGGTCGAGTCCTCACATAGCATTACTCTGACATTTCCTGCCTTCTTTTCCCCGTTTAAGGACACTTGTGATTACAATGATCCCACCCAGGTTATCTGAAGAATATTCCTATTTTAAAGGCACATGACCAGAAACCTTAAGTCTATCTGCTGTCTAATCTGCTTTGCCACATAAAATAACATAGTCACAGGTACTGGGGATTAGAGATTAAATCTCTTTAGTGGCCATAATTCTGTTGACTACAATTGACTAGCAGTTTAAAAAAAAAAATCAGGGTTTCCCTTCTATTGCACCTGCTCACAGTGGGGAAAGCCAGTGAGTGGTGTGTTCTTTTACAGAGCAGTCAAGTCATAGCTGCTGGGTATCTGAAAACATCTCCCTTCTGTTCTCTTCGCTCTTCTTTCCCACTGGTAAGAAGAGCAGTGAGAGCCTGTCATTCTCTGGGCTTCCCACAGCTGCTGTCATACCACTTGAAAACAGAGCCCAGGTGACCAGCGTTCCCAACCCATCCCGGGATGAGGCAATATGCGAGCTGCCATATGCTCCGGTGGGTTCCGGCTGACGCTGAGCAGGTGTACGGCATCCGGGCCAAGCATGTGGAGGGTGGTAGATTCACAGAGGGGAGGTACCGTTTTCAATTTACCAGAGGAAGACCTAGAAAATAACAGAGAGCTGGGTGTATTTTCCTCTCTTCTGCTTCCCAGTCATTTCCTAAGAAACAGAAGATGGTTCTGGTTTTCATTCTGAAAATCCAAGGAAACACTTTGAACATGATGCCCGTGCTGATTTAAAAATGATTCTCCAACATTCAGAATCCATCAATTATCAAGATGCAGAAGCCTCCAAATATTTATAATGATAGCACTATCATTATGTTATTATGACAAGAAAAGGAGGAGAACAGTTTAACCTCAGCCAAGGTGTGTGTGTGTCTGTGTGTGTGTGTGTGTTTTGTGCATCAATTTAGGATTCCAATAACAACTTTGCAATATACAGTCATATCTCAATAACAATTTCTTACAGAGACCACTTAATATACCTGAGCATCTTTATTCCTCAATACATTTACATCTATATACTCCTTTTTAAATTAAATGTATCATCTCTGGTGGTGGGTGAGGGGAAGAGAAGAAAAGCCAAAGTTAAATGAATGGTACTCCATGAACAACCCAAGTCTAGTTCACTGATGTTGGCTCTGACGAATTCATCTTAATCAATGTGATTGCTTCTGCTCCTGTAAAAATGAGTGATTGGGACACATAAAATACGCTATCAACTTTTACCCCAAACTAAGCAGTTTAGATCATTTATTTCCATAAAATGAGATTGTGCATCATATGTCAAGCTGGCGCATTTTCTGTGTGACTGACTTTAGAGACCGAGTTGACAATCTAAGTTCTAATTATTTGTACCTTCCCCGGTCTGTTATTATAGGATGATGTGGGACTGTCCCAGAGGAGTGTCAGAAAGGATGTTATGTGGGCTGACGGGAAGCAGCTGAAAACGATCCACGGGGTTTTTTAATGCAGATGATGCACGGGTCAGAGAGGACCCGAAGGGGATCGAAGAACCCTGATTGGAAGGTCTGAGTGTGTTCCATCTGTTACTCCTCTAGCCTTTTCATTAATGCTGTGTAAAGGCAAGCAGAGTCCCAGCTGGGGAAAGGTATCTAGATATCTGCCAGGCCCAAGGCCTGAAATTCCTCTCCCCTGGCAGAGTCAGATGCTTGCAGGGGCCTTGCAACTGTCCACTTTCAATTCCAGGTCAAAATGCAGTTCAATTCCCCAAGGTGTTCAGGAAATAAGAATGACCTTGGTCAATCAGGTGGCCTTGGGTTTGCATCACAGCACTCCTGTGTCCTCACTGTGGGTCCATCAGAACATTAGTTACAGCCCTCATCTGAATTAAAATGGAAATTTCATCATGCAGATTCCACTGCTACAGTAAGATGTATCTGTGAGACTTCAATAAGTCTGAAGCTTCTTTCTCTACATTAAACACACTATGTGGATGAAGGAAAGAAAATGATGAAGAGGCAGCTGGTTTTATACTGCTGATGGTTTTTTAAAAATGGAATATACATGAAAAAAGACCTCAACAAGCATTTTCAAATGCATTGAGTCTTTTTTTCTTCCCAGCTTATCTTTCCTAATGGTTTAAAGAGAACATAACTGAAGCCAGACTGCCTGAGATTGGAATTCCAGTGCTACCACTTAGCACCTGTGCAACCCTGGACAAATAATTTAACCTTTCTGTGCCTTGTTTTTATGATTCACATCATGGAAATATCAGTAATTATTTCATAGGATTGCTATGAGAATTCAATGAATGAGTACATGTAAAGCACTTAGAATAGTGCTTGCCACTTACTATTTTTGGTACTGTTTTTCAAAAATACGTTAATATTATTGTTGCCACCTTTACTTCCCTTGTCTAGCTCTGCACTCAGGCATCTCATTCATTCCCACTGGGAAGAGGCTGTTTCAGAAAGGAAATAAGAGCCTCATTTTGGTCTTTGAATTTTAAATACCTAGCTCTCAGGGAAATAGAAATGACTCAGAGCAGAGTGAAAAATATTGATACTAACAAGGCTTCCTGCTTCCCAGACTAGAACGGTGTTCTTGATATGTGAGAGCAAAGGAAGTGGAGGAAGAGGTCAGTGTAGCTGACATTAGTAGGTACCCGGAAGACATCTTGCCCCTGGCTTCACTGACCCTGTGTGGGGCCAGTAGCGGAAGGGGTGATGTGAACTCTAGAGAATCCGTGGAATGTGACAGAGGAAGAGACGAGTGCTTCCTTTCAGGTTAGAGCCCTCAGGAGAGGCAAGACTTCAGAGAAGGAGTGGCTGTGCTGTGTACCCAGGCAGACAGCACTGAGAGAACCTTACAAAAATTCTCTACACCATAGTCTGGTGTAGACACAAGGACACCTTTGCATCTGAGAGGGGGACCAAATTATCCACTAGAAAAAGCCAGACTGGAAGGAGCCTTGAGGACTGGAAAAGGGATGATTCCTGGTGATCTGCATGAACTAAAGATCAAGGATCAGATGGCATGAGGGATGTTTTCACAGATATCAGCATGGACAAATGATACTTGGGACCAGATGCCCCCCAATCCCACATCATGGCAATGTGGCCCTGACCTTGGATGCACCCAAGATAAAAATAGGGGGAATACTCAATGGACTGAAATTAAATTTCCATGTATTTCCACTTGTTGGATCTTTACAGAACCTAAATTGGGTTTCAGTAAATTCTTGAGACTTTGACTCAAAAACCTTTGACTGTGTGGATCACAACAAACTGTGGAAAATTCTTCATGAGAAGGGAATACCAGACCACCTTACCTGCCTCCTGAGAAATCTGTATGCAGAAGCAACAGTTAGAACTGGACATGGAACAACAGACTGGTTCCAAATAGGAAAAGGAGTACGTCAAGGCTGTATATTGTCACCCTGCTTATTTAACTTATATGCAGAGCACATCATGTGAAATTTCAGGCTGGATGAAGTGAAAGCTGGAATCAACCTTGCTGGGAGAAATATCAATAACCTCAGATACGCAGATGACACCACCCTTATGGCAGGAAGCAAAGAATTAAAGAGCTTCTTGATGAAAGTGAAAAAGGAGAGTGAAAAAGTTGGTGTTCAGAAAACTAAGATCATGGCATCCAGCCCCATCACTTCATGGCAAATAGATGGGGAAACAATGGAAACAGTGACAGACTTTATTTTCTTGGGCTCCAAAATCACTGCAGATGGTGACTTCAGCCATGAAATGAAAAGACGCTTGCTCCTTGAAAGAAAAGCTATGACCAACCTAGAGAGCATATTAAAAAGCAGAGACATTACTTTGCCAACAAAGCTCTAGTCAAGGCTATGGTTTTTCCAGTAGTCATGTATGGATATGAGAGTGGAACTATAAAGAAAGCTGAGCACCGAAGAATTGATGCTTTTGAACAGTGGTGTTGGAGAAGACTCTTGAGAGTCCCTTGGAGTGCAAGCAGATCAAACTATTCAATCCTAAAGGAAATCAGTCCTGAAAATTCATTGGAAACAATGATGGAGCTCCAATACTTTGGCCACCTGACGTGAAGAACTGACTCATTGGAAAAGGCCCTGGTGCTGGGAAAGACTGAAGGCAGGAGGAGAAGGGGATGACAGAGGATGAGATGCTTGGATAGCATCACTGACTCAATGGACATGAGTTTGAGCAAGCTCTGGGAGTTGGTGATGGACAGGGAAGCCTGGTGTGCTGCAGTTCATGGGGTCACAAAGAGTCGAACATGACTGAGCGACTGAACTGAAGTGAAATTTTTGAGGAAGTTCTTTCTCTTACATACTGGAGTTTATAGACCAAGATTCATATCCATTACATGTATAAAAGGATTTGTAGAAGAGCACCTTTAAATGGATGACTGGATGAGTTATTTGGTTTTAATTTAAAATTATCTCTGAAACATTCACCCATGGAATTTGGTAGTCCCATCTATTGTGGCTTCCCTTGTAGGTCAGACGGTAAAGAATCCGCCTGCCATGAAAGAGACCCGGGTTAGATCCTTGAGTAGGGAAGATCCCCTGGAGAAGGGACTGGCTACAAACTCCAGTATTCTTGCCTGGAAAATTCCATGGACAGAGGAGCCTGGTGGGCTACAGTTAATGTGATTGCAAAGAGTCAGACATAAATGAGCAACTAACACTTTGACTTTCATCTATTGAAACACATTTTAAAAACCTTATTGTGTAACAGTCCAAATATACATGTAAAGAGAAATATACCCACATACCCATTCCCATCTTCAATGAATGTCAATTCAGAGTAACTTTTGTTCTATTAACCCTCCTACATAACTCCAACCTCTAAACCCCTTTATTATTTTGAACCAAATCACAGACATCTTATTACTTCATTAGTTCAGTAAGTATCCTAAAATAAAGATTCTTTTTAAAGTATGTAACTATAATATCATTCATCTACATAACTATAATAATTTCATAGTATCATTAAAATCCAGTGTGAAATATTCCTAATTATCTCATAAATGTTTTTATAGTTTTTTGAATCAAGATCCAAACAATATCCAGAGATTACATTTCTATGGATTTCTCACCTTTTAAAAATTACAGCTTCTCCTCTCTCGTTTTCCCTTACAATTTATTTGTGAAGAAATCGAATTATTAATGATGCTCTATAGTATTTCTCACAGTCCAGATTTTGTTGCTTGATAACTCTCTGGTAATATTTAACATGTTCTTTTACCACTGTACTTCCCATAAAGTGAGAGTTATACCTAGAAGCTTGATTTGACTTGTTGATACTTTGTCAAAAAATATTTCATAGAATGTGTTTCATAATTCCCACAGGAGGCACCTAGTGTCTGGTTTTCTCTCTTTGTGTGATACTAGTAGCCACTGATTATAATTACCTAGATCCACTCTTTTATTAGAGGCCTGCAAAATGGTGATCTTCTAATTCTTTAAGTTATTTGTTAGCTGGGATACTTTTATAAAAATAAACCTCAAGATATTTGGTAATCGTGAGGTTGTATAGGAGAAGAAGGTGGAATACTTAATTCTTTCTCTCATTACCAGTGTTCAGAAAAAAAAAAAAATTGAGAATTGGTTCTTTAGCAAACTTCAAGTTTGTCACTGGCTTTTTCCTCTTTTTATTGAAGTACAGTTGGTTTAAAATATTACATTCATTTTAGGTGTACAACATACTGACTCAATGTTTTTATAGATTACACTCCATTTAGTTATTACAGAATACTGGCTATAGTTCACTGAGCTGTACAATGTAGCCCTGTTGCCTATCTATTTTATATACAGTAGTTTGTAACTCAATTCCATGCTCCCCCTTCCCTTCCCTATTGTCAACCACTAGTTTTTCCTGTATCTGTGAGTTTGCTTCTATTTTCTTATATACATTTGTTTTTATTTTTTAGATTCCATGTATAAGTGCTGAGAGTTTCTGTCTTTGTCTGGCTTATTTCACTAAGCATAATATCTTCTAGGACCATCACACTGTTGGAAATGGCAGCGCTTCATTATTTTTTATGACTGAGTAATATTCCTGTGTGTGTGTGTGTATATATACACACACATATACGCACACATACAGAGGGCTTCCCTGGTGGCTCGGATGGTAAAGAATCCACCTGCAATGCAGGAGACTTCGGTTCAATTCCTGGGTCAGGAAGACACCCCTGGAGAAGGGAATAGCTACCCACTCTAGTGTTCTTGCCTGGAGAATCCCATGGACAGAGGACCCTGATGAGCTACACTCCATGGGTCACAAAGAGTCAGACACGTTGAGCGACTAACACTTTCACTTTTTCACACACATATATACCATCATCTTCTTTATCTTTCTGTCTGTTGATGGACACTTAGGTTGCTTCCATAGCTTGGCTATTATAAATAATGCTGCTATAAATAATAATGCTATTATAAATTATTATTATAATAATAAATGGAAATAAGAAAAATTTCCATTTTCTTCTGATATATACCCAGGAGTGGGATTGCTGAATGATATAGTTTTTAGTTTTTTGAGGAACCTCCATACTGTTTTCCATGGCAGTTGTACCAATTTACACACCCACCAACAGAATATGACAGTTCCCTTTTCTCCACATTCTTGCCAACATTTGTTACTTGTCGTCTTTTTGGTGATTGCTATTCTGACACATGTGAGGTGATACTGTGCTTTTGATTTGCATTTCTCTGATGATTAGCAGTATTGAGAATCTTTTCATGTGCCTGTTGGTCACTGTATGTCTTCTTTGGGAAAATGTCTATTAGGTTTTCATTCATTTCTTTAAATCATTTTTTGATAGTTGCAGCAGTGATTTATATATTTTAGATGTTAACCTCTTATTGGTCATATTATTTGCATATATTTTCTCCCACTCTGTAGATTGTTTTTTTGCTGTGTCCATGATTACCTCTGCTTTTAATTTTAATCTAATTAAAATTAGATCAATAATCTAATTAAAATTAGATCAATTAATCTAATTAATTAGTCCCATGTGTTTCTTTTTTAAATGTCATGTTATCTTTGATTTTTCATATTTTTGGTGTTTTAACCCATAAATTTTATTATGCCTTTAGACTTCCCTGGTGGCTCAGACAGTAAAGCATCTATCTACGATGCAGAAGACCCGGGTTTGATCCCTGTGTGGGGTTGATCTCCTGGAGAAAGAAATGGCAACCCACTCCAGTATTCTTGCCTGGAAAATCCCATGGACAGAGGAGCCTGGTAGGCTACAGTCCATGGGGTCACAAAGAGTCAGACACGGCTGAGTGACATCAGACAGGGCTGAGCAACTTCACTTTCACTTTCTTTCAGATGCACAAAATGCCTCGTCTTGGTCTAATGGGAGTCTCTTTACATTGGTTCCTGAGTCCTTTTTGGCATGGCCCCAATAGTTTCTGATAGCTTCCTTACTTTCTGGTATAATAAGGTATTTTAAGCTCATCTTGCATATTTTCTGTCATGGAGCTAGAATCTGTAATTTCTCCATTCTGCCTCCTATAGTAGGTAAAGATCTTCAGATAACACAATTTGTATGCTGGTGGTGCTTCTTGCTACCAAATCTGTTGTTATTTTTAAGTCTTTTCAGTGTACAATGCTATACATTATAAATATGTACTCATATTTCCAGTTCTGATGATAATACAGAGGTTAAATTTAAACTTTTTTATTTTATATTTTTTCTATCATACTAAAACTCCTAGGTCCTAAAGATAGTGATTATGTTAAAGTGATATTGCTTTATTATATTATATTTACTATATATAAAAATAGATTGTATGTGTAATAGTTTCAGAATAACAACATCAGTATCATTATAATATTATTACATTAAACCATTTTAGAATTTCTTTCTACAGTTTTGTCCTTAAGGTGGCTTCCCAGGTGTTGCTAGTGGTAAGGAACCTGCCTGTCAATGCAGGAGACACAAGAGGCGAGGGTTCGATCCCTGGGTCGGGAAGATCCCATTGAGGAGGAAATGGCAACTCTTTCCTGTATTTTTTGCCTGGAAGATTCCATGAACAGAGAAGCCTGGTGGGCTGCAGTCCATGGGAATGCAAAGAATCAAAAATGATTGAGCTACTGAGCACAACACACCGAGTCCTTATGGTATACCCCTCTAAAGATGTATAGATAAACTACTCTGTTTAAATCACTTGAAAATGTTCCTCTCTATAAGCTCTGCCCACAAATTTATATCAATTTAACTTTTTTTTTCTTCTTTTTGGGGGGAATTTTTTAAAATTTTGCTGTATAACTGTGTGGACAAGGTTTATTCAGAGAAGTCTAACTACTGTGCCTACCCCCACTGACTTTGTTCATTCTCCTCCCATTCTTCACCTTCAAATTTTCTCTTTATATGATTGATATGAGGATGAATTGATTTAATGCAGAGAGAGTGAATAGTCTATATTTTAAGTATTCAGAAAATGGCAGCTATCATTATGGGAAAGGCATATGACTGGTTATTGTCTCTGAAGTTTCCAGATTTAACTACTCTCTACCATATTCCGTTGAGTGGTGACTATTCGTCTTGACTGAACCCTGATTTGTATATGTAAGTAATTTAAAACTACTTCTTCAGAAACATCAAGCTTCTACTTGAGTGTTAGACGTGTTATGGCTTTCCTCTGGTGACATATAAAGTGGGCAGGAAAGCTGTAAAAGTGAAAAATGTCCAAGATTCAATGTTAGAAAAATGCTGGTTCAAATCTCAGATTTGTTATTTATTAGCTGTTTTATGAGATAAATTTCTTAGCCTCTCTGAGCCTTAATTTCCCACAAATATAACAGTGATGATCATGTCCAATATTATTATTGTAAGAATTAAATGAGCAGACATATAGAAAGTGACCGACATAGTACCTAGAATATACTGGTGTTCAAGGAAAGCTTTACTTTTTTCCCTTTTTAAAAAACTTAATCTATATGAAAACCATCAGCAGTGATAGAGAACAGACAGGTTTTTCTTTGAGCAGCACTTAACAAATTTCTGTTCTGTTTGCTTGTCCTAGAGAACTCATCCCTGTTCAGTTCAGTTGCTCAGTCATGTCCGACTCTTTTTGACCCCATGGACTGCAGCACACCAGGCTTCCCTGTCCATCACCAACTCCCAGAGCTTGCTCAAATTCATGTCTGTCGAGTTGGTGATGCCATCCAACCATCTCACCCTCTGTTGTCCGCTTCTCCTCCTGGCTTCAATCTTTTCCAGCATCAGGGTCTTTTCCAGTGAGTCAGTTCTTCATATCAGGTGGCCAAAGTACTGGAGTTTCAGCTTCAGCATCAGTCCTTCCAATGATATTCAGGACTGATTTCCTTTAGGATGGACTGGTTGAATCTCCTTGCAGTCCAAGGGACCCTCAAGAGTTTTCTCCAACACCACAGTTCAAAAGCATTAATTCTTTGGTGCTCAGCTTTCTTTATAGTCCCACTCTCACATCCATACATGACTACTGGAAAAACCAAAGCTTTGACTAGACAGACCTTTGTTGGCAAAGTAATGTCTCTGCTTTTTAATATGCTGCCTAGGTTGGTCATAACTTTCCTTCCAAGGAGTAAGCGTCTTTTAATTTCATGGCTGCTTTAACCATCTGCTGTGATTTTGGAGCCCCAAATATAAAGTCTGTCACTGTTTCCATTGTTTCCCTATCTGTTTGCCATAAAGTGATGGGTCTGGATGCCATGATCTTAGTTTTCTGAATGTTGAGTTTTAAGCCAACTTTTTCTCTCTCCTTTCACTTTCATCAAGAGGCTCTTTAGTTCTTCGCTTTCTGCCCTAAGGGTGGTATCATCTGCGTATCAGAGGTTACAGATATTTCTCCCAGCAATCTTGATTCCAGCCTGAGCTTTATCCAGCCTGAAATGTCACATGATGTACTCTGCATATAAATTAAATAAGCAGGGTGACAACATACAGCATTGACTTGCTTCTTTCCCCATTTGGAACCAGTCTCTGGTTCCATGTCCAGTTCGAACTGTTGCTTCTTGACCTGCATACAGATTTCTCAGGAGTCAGGTTAGGTGGTCTGGTATTTCTATCTCTTTAAGAAATTTCCACAGTTTGTTGTGATCCACACAGTCAAAGGCTTTGGCATAGTCAATAAAGCAGAAGTAGATGCTTTTTTTGTTATTCTCTTGCTTTTTTGATGATCCAACAGGTGTTGGCAATTAGATCTCTGGTTCCCCTGCCTTTTCTAAATTCACCTTGAACATCTGGAAGTTCACGGTTCACACACTGTTGAAGTCTGGCTTGGAGGATTTTGACCATTACTTTGCTAGCGTGTGAGATGACTGCAATTGTGCGGTAGTTTGAACCTTCTTTGGCATTGCCTTTCTTTGGGATTGGAATGAAAACTGACCTTTTCCAGTCCTGGGGCCACTGCTGAGTTTTTCAACTGGCAGAGTTTTGCTGGCAGATTGAGTGCAGTACTTTCACAACATCATCTTTTAGGATTTGAAATAGCTCAACTGAAATTCCATCACCTCCACTAATTTTGTTCATAGTGATGCTTCCTAAGGCCCACTTGACTTCAGATTCCAGGATGTCTGGCTCTAGGTGAGTGATCACACCATCATGGTTATCTGGGTCATGAAGATCTTTTTTGTATAATTCTGTGTATTCTTGCCACCTCTTCTTAATATCTTCTTCTGTTAGGTCCCTACCGTTTCTGTCCTTAAATGTGCCCATCTTTGCATGAAATGTTCCCTTGGTATCTCTAATTTTCTTGAAGAGATCTCTAGTCTTTCCCATTTTATTGTTTTCCTCTATTTCTTTGCACTAATCACTGAGGACAGGTTTCTTATCTCTCCTTACTATTCTTTGGAATTCTGCATTCAAACTGGTATATCTTTCCTTTTCCCCTTTGCCTTTTGTTTCTCTTCTTTTCTCAGCTATTTGTAAGGCCTCCTCAGACAGCCATTTTGCTTTTTTGCATTTCTTTTTCTTGGGGATGGTCTTGATGACTGCCTCCTGTACAATGTCACGAAACTCTGTCCATAGTTCTTCAGGCATTCTATCAGATCTAAACCTTTGAATCTATTTGTCACTTCCACTGTATAATGGTAAGGGACTTGATTTAGGTCATACCTGAATGGTCTAGTGGTTTTCCCTACTTTCTTCAATTTAAGTCTGAATTTGGCAATAAGGAGTTCATGATCTGAGCCACATTCTGCTCCTGGTGTTGTTTTTGCTGACTGTATAGAGCTTTTCCATCTTTAGCTGCAAAGAATATAATCAATCTGATTTTGGTGTTGACCATCTGGTGATGTCCATGTGTAGAGTCTTCTCTTGTGTTATTGGAAGAGGGTGTTTGCTATGACCAGTGCATTCTCTTGGCAAAACTCTATTAGCCTTTGCCCTGCTTCATTCTGTGTACTCCAAGGCCAAATTTGCCTGTTACTCCAGGTGTTTCTTGAGTTCCTACTTTTGCATTTCAGTCCGCTATAATGAAAAGGACATCTTTTTTGGGTGTTAGTTCTAGACAGTCTTGTAAGTCTTCATAGAACCATTCAACTTCAGCTTCTTCAGCAATACTGGTTGGGGCATAGACTTGGATTACTTGGATACTTGGATTACTGAATGGTTTTCCTTGGAAACAAACAGAGATCATTCTGTCATTTTTAAGACTGCATCCAAGTACTGCACTTCAGACTCTTGTTGACTGTGATGGCTACTCCATTTCTTCTAAGGGATTCGTGCCCGCAGTAGCAGATATAACGGTCATCTGAGTTAAATTCATCCCTGTACCACTGTCCATCCATTTTCATGCTTATGAACCTCCAGATTCCCACTCCACCCTGCTCTTTGCCTCTGAACACTGACCTACATGAATCATGACCTACTGTATCAAACCTACATGACCTACTGTATCAAAGGGATCCATGTCCTCTAGCTTCCTGTCAAGTCTGGTCAAAGGCCAGGAGATTTGTAAAATGATCAAGGAATTTGTGGAGAAGACAATGGCACCCCACTCCAGTGTTCTTGCCTGGAGAATCCCAGGGATGGCAGAGCCTGGTGGGCTGCTGTCTACGGGGTCGCACAGTGTCAGACACGACTGAAGTTACTTAGCAGCAGCAACAGCAAGGAATTTGTTCCTCTAGCTCCCTTTCCTGTAAGGGTGCTACTCCTTCAATGGTTCCTCTCCGGAAGTCCTGTACTGCCTCATGTTGATTTCTCTAAATTGTCCCCACTCCTTTGTAAGGAGTCCTTTTACTCAACTCCAATTACCCAGTTTGAGTGGTGCCATCTGTTTCCTGCAGGGACTCTGATTGATACAATTTCCAATCAAGAAAATAATGAGACTGTTAGTCTAAGGAGCACATCTTGCCTCAATTCCGCCAGTTATTTTGAAGTCCTAGAAGTGAAAGTGTTAGTCGCTGAGTTGTGTCTGACTCTTTGAGGCCCATGGACTGCAGTCCAGTAGGCTCCTCTGTCCATGGAATTCTCCAGGCAAGAATACTGCAGTGGCTTGCCATTCCCTTCTCCCATCCCAGGGATCAGACCCAGGTCTCTTGCATTGCAGGGAGACTCTTTACAGTCTGAGCCCCTAGGGAAGTCCTTCTGAAGTCCTAAACTCACATAAATTTGGAAATACTGAAAAGCAGAATACCTAGACTTCAGTAAATTATCCCAAACAGCAAGTCACTCAACCAGTTTTGCTTTAACCTCTCTGTCCTCAGTTTTTAACCTAGGGTCAGTACAGGATATGGTCACATGCTGTCCATTCCTGCAAGTTTAATAAATGTCCTATTGAACACAGCATCCATTATTGTGGTCAATGTCTGTGATATGGTAACATGAAGAGATATACACTGGAACTACTGCTCTGTAATTTACTGGTTACCAAACCATATTTCTCTGAGCTTCAATCTATTCTCCTGTAAAATGAGACAGAAATACTTATAAATTTGTATTAGTGAGAGAAAAAAAAGCTTTCTAAAGAGCTCCGTAAATATTCATACATAGTATGAATATATTAAACTTCTTTAAAAATTTAGCACTTAAAGAAAAGTAAAGTTTTCTTTACTTTCTTACTAAAGTAAGCTTTGCTTACTCTGTCCTGTTGAAAACAAGTATATGACTCATTAGCTTATAAGAAATGCACAATTAACTGTAATATTTCATTATATTTTGCTAGTATTTTTATACCTTGTCTTTCTACATGATTTTCATTCCTATTTTGACAAGGAATGTTATATGCATGTACATTTACATGCATGTTATACTTTAAGGTATATCAAATTATTTGGGTGAAGAAGGATGGGGTCTAAACAAACAAGCCAATACATTTTTTAAAAATAATTTATCCATAACTGTACAGATTCTGGGGTGAAGACTCTCATATCTTTCAGCAACATTCCTCTTAATTCTGCACCCAAGCAGTGTTCATAGTAATGGTCCCAGCCTTCTGTGTTTATGATTCATTATGTGAAAATCAGCAAGATTGACATCTGTCTACCCATAAAAAGATGTTGTATAAGTATTATTATAATACATATTTTACATATATATATATATATATAAAACAATCCCTGTCCCACAGTTTATTGGTACAAGAAGAATAGGAGAAAGGGAAGGAAGAGAAGAAGGAAGAAGTGAGGTAAAAAGGGGAGGAGAAGGTTGTAGTATCCATTTGCAGCTTTTTCGATTTTCATTCCCAAGGAAGGGTCTAGAATTATTACCATCAGTACAGTATATTCACCTCTGCCCGTCAGTGTTCTTCTGTTGGTTCCTGTCACCATAGGACTCTGTTCATGAATATTCTGTTCTTATTCCACAGAGAGAGGGGCTCAGTTCAGCTCCTTCCCAGCCAATCACCACTGCTTCCAGGAGACCACATCCTTTCTCCAAGTCCAATCAAATCCAGGACTTGTGAGACAGCATTGCCTAATTTTCAAACCAATAGGACAGAAGCTAGAACATAAGCTTTATCTGTTAGAATAAAGTGACATGCTTGAACTATAAGATCTGCTACCTTATTTCAGGCAAAAGAAAACTTTTGAGTGAAGAACAGGTATAAATGTGTCTATCATCAAAAGAAGTATAGAACTGTCTCAGACGCTTGTAAGTCCAAGTGGAGATGGTAGATTTTTAAATACACTCCCCAGGCCAAACAAAGAACTTATTTGTGTATGGTGAGGTATGATTTACCAAGGAAGCGTGCTCACTGTCCTACCTGAGACATCCTCTTGAAAGACACCTGCAGCGCTATTTGCAACGTGAAGCCCCAGGTCATTAAGGGCTCCGTCAATCAAGTGGCTGATCCCTCCAGATATGGCTGGTGAATAAAGAAGGCACGTCTCAATTTCAGACTGAAAGTCACACTCCACCTGCTCTGAACCCTTGGGTTTTTGAGAAAACAGAAGTTAACCTCATCTACTTCCACGCTAAAAGGATTTGAGACTTTAGGAATTCTTTTACCCAAGCAGAAGCTGATTCTTCAGGTATGTTCCAAAACACTTCTGGATTCCTTTATCTCTTCATCACTGGATGATTATTGGTAGAAAAATATGGCGTCCAGTGCCATATTTAATTTTTTGATAATTTAGTTTTTATTTTATTTGGGGGTATAGTTGATTTCCAATGTTGTATTAGTTTCAGGTGTACAGCTAAGTGATTCAGTTATATAAATACACATATCCATTCTTTTTCAGATTCTTTTCCCATACAGATGATTAGAGAATATTAAGTAGAGTTTCCCGTGCTATGCAGTAGGTCCTTATTGATGATCTATTTTTTATAAAGTAGTGTACATGTATTAATTCCAAACTCCTAATTTATCCCTCCCCAGCACATTTCCCCTTTGGTAACCATACAGTTTTCCAAGTCTGTGAGTCTGTTTTGTAAGTAAGTTCATTTGTATGTTTTTTAGATTCCACATATAAGTGATATCATATATTGCTTTTCTCTGATTTGCTTCACTCAGTATGACAATCTCTAGGTCCATCCATGCTGCTGCAAAATGCATTACTTCATTCTTTTTATGGATGAGTACTATTCCATTCTAAATATATGCCTCATCTTCTTTATTCATTCATTTGTTGGTGGACATTTAGGTTGCTTCCATGTCTTGGCTATTGTAAATAGTGCTGCAATAAACGCTGATGCTGTATGCATCTTTTAGAATTGTAGTTTTCTCTGGATATATGCCCAGGAGTGGGACTGCTGGATCATATGGTAGGTTCCAGTTTTGGCATTTTAAGGAGCCTCCATACTGTTCTCTATGGTGGTTGTATCAGTTTGCCTTTCCACCAACAGTGTAGGAGGGTTCCCTTTTCTCCACACCATCTCCAGCATTTACAGTTTGTAGACTTTTTGATGATGGCCATTCTGATTGGTGTGAGCTGATACTTTATTGTAGTTTTGATTTGCATTTCTCTAATAAGTAGTGATACTAAACATCTTTTCATGTGCTGTTTGGCCATCTGTATGTATTCCTTAGAGAAATGACTATCTAGATACTCTGCCCATTTTTTTGGTTGGTTGGTTTGTTTTTATGATATTGAGCTGCATGAGCTGTTTGTATATTTTGGAGATTAATCCCGTATTGGTCACTTCTTTTGCAAATATTTTCTCCCGTTCTGCGGGCGGTGTTTTCATTTTGTTAAGTTTCCTTTGCTGTGCAGAAGCTTTTAAGTTTAATTAGTTCCCATTTGTTTGTGCTTTTATTTTCATTATTTTAGGAGGTGAATCCAAAAGATCTTGCTGTGATTTATTTCAGAGCATGTTCTGCCTCTGTTTTCCTCTAAGAGTTTTATAGTATCTGGCCTTATATTTAAGTCTTTAACACATTTGAGCTTATTTTTGTGCATGGTGTTAGAGAATGTTCAAATTTCATTCTTTTACATTAAGCTATGCAGTTTTCCCAGCACTTCTTATTGAAGACACTGTCTTCCAGTTATTTGCTTGCTCTACTTCTATCCATTGATCTATATTTGTTTTTATGCCAGTACCATACTGTTATGATGACTGTTGCTTCAGACTGTGTAGTCTGAAGTCAGGGACTCTGATTCCTCCCACTCCATTTTTCTTTCTCAGGATTGCTTTGGCCCAGTACCATATAATAATAAAACACTTATGTTTCTGAAGATACAGGTAAAGAAATTGAAAACAAAATATTAGTTGCTCAGTTGTGTCTGACTCTTTGCCACCCCATGGACTGTAGCCTGCCAGGCTCCTCTGTTCATGGAATTCTCCCGGCAAGAATACTGGAGTGGATAGCCACTTCTTTCTCCAGGGGATCTTTTCAACCCATGGATCAAACGTGGGTCTCCTGCATTACAGGAAGATTCTTTACTGTCTGAGCCACCAGGGAAGCCCATAGCTAATAATCAAACCCTAAAATTTTTCAATCAGAGAGCAAATTGAAAAAAATCATGCAATCAACACCTGTATACAATCACCTAGATTGTATCATTAACCTTTATTAGACTTGCATTCATTACATACCTATCTATTCATCCCTCTCTATTACACATATCATTCTATCTATTTTTGAGGTATTTTAAAGCAAATTGCAGATACCCAACTCTCTCTAAATTCTTCACCATGTGCATCATTAATAGAGCTCAATAACTGCTCAACAGTTATTTTCTTTGGATATAAAATTTCCATACAGTGAAATACACAAATCTTTACTTTTGTTGCATTTTGATAATGCATACATCTGTTGTAACCCAAGCCCCCTGTTAAGATAGGGATATTACCATAACCCCAGACAGTTTCTTTTCCTCCTTTCCAGTCAATCACTATCCCTACTACTCTGAAGATAAACTTTGTTCTGATATTTTTTCCTGAAAAAAAAAAATTGTATTTGCTTGTTCTAAAATGTCATATAAATAAAACTGTGCAGTATGCATCCTTTGTACGAGACTTTTTCACTCAGCTGAGTGTTCAGAAGATTTATCCATGTCAGTGCATGCACAAACAGTAAGTCTTTCCACTTTATTGTCGAGTAGTATGCTACTGTATGAATATCAATGTGCTTATCTATCGTCCTGTGGACTGACACCTGGGATCTCCAGATTGTGCTGTTATCTTCTAATTTATTTTGGGTAAATAACTAGGGTTGAGATTGCTGGGTTTTAGCTACAAGTCACTTTTTGGTGATTGCTTTATGGATGACAATATTCATTCTTAATTTTTCAAAGTCTACTTTAGAAAATTTGCAACTATAAAAGTCCATCTAGTCCTTTTAACACATAAGCCTATAGGTCTCAAAAACATTACAAGTTTTGCTTTAAATATTTATATATATTTTAAAGAAATTAAGAGGAAAAAAAAGAACTTTTATATGTACCCCCATAGTTATCATTATCAGTTATTTCAACTTCTTTTTGAGGAGCCAAGTATCATTTTGTCTCATTTTTTATCAGCCTAAAGAACTTCCTTTTGCACTCCTTGCAGTGGAAATCTGAAGTCAATGAATTCAACTGTGCTTTCTCTAAAAATGTATTTACCTTTTGAAGATTATTTTTTCTGGATACAGAGTTCTATTTTTTCCAGATTTATTGAAGCATGATTGACAAATTATATATGTTTAGAGTATACATTTGATATTCATATACATTGTGAAGTTATTAGCACAATCAAGTAATTAACATATCCATCATCTCACATAGTTACCATGCTTGTGTATCTCTATGTGGTGAGGATACTTGAAATCTACCTCTTTATAAATTTCAAGTTTACAACATATTATTATTTAAATTAGTCATTATATTCATTGGCTCTCTCTAGAGTTTATTCATCTAACAATTAGAAGTTTGTGCCCTTGCTAATTATCACTTCTTGTGCCCTACCCTTAAGCCTTTGGTAATCATCATTTTTCTCTTAGTTTCTTTGAGTTCAGCTAAATTTTTTTCCCTTAGATTTTACATACAAGTGAGATAGTACAATACATATCTTTCTGTGTCTGGCTTCCTTTACTCAGCATAATGTCTTCCAGTATTACAGAGAATATTTTCACCACCCTAAAAATCATCTGTGGTCTGTGTACCCAAACCCTGCAACCACTGATCTTTTTAATTCTCATATTTTTAAGTCTTCCAAAATATCTTATAGTTGCAACCATACAGTATGCAGCCTTTTCAGATTGGCCTATTTTGCTTCATAATATGCATTTAGGTCCCTCCATGTCTTTTCATGGCTTGATTTATTTTTACCAGTGAATAATAGGTCATTTCCTGGACAGTGTACTTATCCATTCACCCCAATGAAGGGCAGTTCAGTTGCTTCTGAGTTTCGTCAATTTAAATAAAGCTCCTATAAAATCCATGTTGATGTATTTTGTGGACATAAGTTTTCAGTTCACCTGGGTTAATATTAAGGAACATGATTGTTGGATCATAAGAAGGTTAAGAGTATGTTCACAGTTTTTTAAGAAATTGTCAAACTTTCTCCTAATTTTCCATATTATTTTCCATTTCTACCAACGAGTGATAGTTCTTGTTCTCCACATCCTTGCCAGCATCTGGTGTTGTTAGTGTTCTAGATTTGGGCTATTTTAATAGATGTGTAGTACTATCTTACTGTTGTTTTACTTTGCATTTCCCTGAGGTGATATTTCATTGCATTTCCCTGATGACATATACTATAAAGTACCTTTTCCTATGTTTATTTGCTATCTGTGTATCTTCTTTCATAAGTAAATATGTATTTTTATGTCTAGAATCACATTAGAGTTTCCTTTGGGTTCTTCCTAATACTTCTCTTTTTCTGAGAGAAAAGATCTCTGACATTTGCAATCTTTTTCTTTGTTTCAAGCATACTTTTCTTACCTCGTTTCTTTTAGTTATTAAAATCCTACTTTAAAGTCTTTATTTTTTTTTAAAGTCTTTAAATAATACAGTTGTTTCTGCTCACTCTCCAACAAAATAGAAATTTAATCTATTTAGTTTTGAATGCACGCGTGCTCAGTTGCATCTGACTTTTTGTGACCCTATATGGGGTCGCACAGAGTCAGACACGGCTGAAGTGACTTAGCAGCAGCAGCAGCAGGCTCCACTATCTGTGGGATTCTCCAGGCAGAATACTGGAGTGGGTTGCCATGCCCTCCTCTATGGGAGGGTCTCCTGCATTGCAGGCAGATTCTTTACCACTGAGCCACCAGAGAAGCCCCTTAGTTTTGAATACAAATGCCTAAAGTTATACAAAAGCAATGAATATATCCCTAAAATTATTCTTAGATATTTATAACAATAGCTATTATATGTGACCAATAAAGAAAAAAAATTAATGACTGACTCCATATTCCACAGTAAGATCCTTCTGCTACAGCTACTTCCAGATATCTGAGAAGACTGGCCAAGATGGTGGAGTAGAAAGATGCTGAGCTCATCTCCTGTCATGAGTACATCAAAATCACAACTATCCGCAGAACAACCAGGACCCACCAGAAAAGATCTTCTACAACTAAAGACATAAAGAAGAAACTTTATGAAATGGGTAGGAGGGTCAGACTTGCACTATAGTTAAATCCTATACCACTGGGTGGGCAACCCACAAGCTAAGAGAATAATTACATTGCAGACTTTCTCCCTTAAAAGCAAGAGTACTGAGCCCTAAATTGAGCTTTTTAGCCCAGGAATCCTGGACTGGAAAGATGAACCCCCAGAGCATGTGGCTTTGAAGACAAGTGGGGCTTCCTGTTGAAAGTCTCATAGGACTGAAAGAAATAGAGACTTCACTCTTAAAGGATGCACATAAAATCTCACATGCACTGGAACCCAGAGCAAAAGCAGGATTTTGATAGAAACCTGGGCCAGGTCTACCTGCTGATCTGTGGGAGAGGTGGGGTGGAGGGGGACTTAGACTGTGGTGGCAGTCACACTTGGGAATGTTCTGCTTTATGGACACTGCTACCGGCATTGTGGGATCCTCCGTCTAGCTCATTAGCACTAAGACCTGTTCCTGCAAGTCTGTAGGCACTAGTGCTGAGGACGCCTCAGTCCAAACAAGTAACTGGGTGGGGACACAGCCCCACACATTAGCAGTCAGGCTGCCTAAAGACTTTTTTGAGCCCACAGCTGCCTCTAGACTAGACTCACTCACAGGGAGAAGACACTAGACACAAGAAATCTACAATCCCACAGATTATAGACCCAGGCCACCCACAGTAGGCCAAACTCTACCCTGGGACCAAACGCGCCTTGTCCACTAGCAGGCCAGCACCAGCTTTGGGACACCCCAGACTCCATACCCAACTGTGTTAGGAGCCAGCCCCCCTCCTGAGCTCTCTAGGATCCCTGGGCCCTGCAGCCAGACTCTAGGACCCAGCTCTGCCTGTCAGTAGTCCAGCATTAACCACAGGACCTGGCTTCACCCACCAGTGGGTGGACAACAGCCCTGGAGTCTTCTAGATGCTGAGTCTGCCCACCAGTGTGGGTCCTAGGGTCCCCTAGTGTTCTTTGGCCAGCCACCTCATGACCAGATCCCATCTGGCAGGGCCTTGCAACCAACCAGGCCAGGGGCCAACCAAGCCTACCAGACTGTTCACATAGTCAGCCCACCATAAAAGAAGGGCCCGCACTGCCCTCTTATGGGCAGCCCTAGAACACAGTTTGGGTGACAAGAGGCGCGTGCCCTGCTGGGATGCACTGGCTGCCTCCTACAGAAGGCTACTTCTCCAAGGTCAAGAATATACAAATACAAATAGCAACTTAGATGAAATAAGGTGGCAGAAGAACAGGTTCCAGACGAAGGAAGAAGACAAAACCCGAAAAGAAGAACTAAGTAAAGTGGAGATAGGCAATCTACCCAAGAAAGAGTTCAGAGTAATGATCATAATGACCAAAGAACTCAGATTCACAGAGCAAGAAGTTAGAAGGTTCTAATAAGTTAGAAAATAGAACAACCTGAGATGAAGAATACAACAATTGAAATAAAAAACTAGAAGGAATCAACAGTGGACTAGATGATACAGAGGCATGGGCCAGTGAGGTGGATGATGGAGCACCGGAAATCACTGCCACTTAACAGAAAAAAAGAATGAAGCGAAATAAACACAGTTTAAGAGATATCTGGAACATCAAGGACACTAATATTTGCATTACAGGGGGTCCCAGAAGGTTGAGAGAGAGAGGCCCAAAGATCATCTAGCTGAGGTTGGAATACAAGGATGGATACATATTTTTCAAAGGAAATTATAGATCACCTATCCTATAATGTTTAACTTATTAAGAGTTTTATCACTCTTGCAGAAATTTTGGTAATAGGGCTTGCATACATAGAAAATTAAGTGTAAACTCCAAAACATGGTAATTATTAACTCCAGGCAAAACAAAAAGCTGAACCAGAAGAAAAACCTAAACTATGTAGTATACTTACTGAGCTGTGAATAATAATTATGTAACAATGATGTAAATAGTGAATATAAATTTAGTCCCAGATTATGATATATCTGCATTGAAAGGATTGTCAGAGAGAACCAGGATGTATCTGTACAGACAAGGGGGTGGGGAAATGAAAGGAACATGGGAGGAGAACTAAATCTCTCTCTAACCTAGTAGGAAACTGAGAATATATGAAATTTAAAGATCAAAGAAGGAACACAGAAGCACATAATTTAGAAACATGAAATTAAATATTAGAATACACCATTACAAAAGTTGACCATGGTTATCTTTAGGTAGCCGGACCGGGAAGGTAAGAAAGATGAGACAGACCAATGCTATTCTTTGCTAGTAACCCTTCTTTCCTAGTGGAATTTTACACTATGCATATGTATTATTTTGCTTAAAAGTAAAATAAAGAGACAAAAGATATGAAGAAGAAATATAGATGGCCAATAGAAACATGAAAGCATGCTCACCATCACTAATTATCAGATAAATGCAAATCAAACCTTACACTGATAAGAATGTCCATCATTAAAAAGTCTACAAATAACAAATGCTGGAGAGGGTGTGAAGAAAAGGGAACCCTTATACAACACTGTTGGACGTCACAGGTGGAGCCTAGTGGTAAAGAATCAGCCTGCCGATGCAGGAGACAAAAGAGATGTGGATTCAATCCCTGAAGATCCTTGAGGGCACGGCAACCCACTCCAGTATTCTTGCCTAGAGAATCCTCCTGCCTAGAGGAGCCTGGCAGGTCCATAGGGTTGCAAAGAGTTGGACACAACTGAAGCAACTTAGCATACATTGTTGGTGGGAATGTAAATTGGTGTAGCCACTCTGGAAAACAGTTTTTAGTTTCTCAAAAAACTAAAAATAGAAATACCATATGACCCAGCAATTCTACTTTTGGGTATATATCGACAAAAGCAAAAACACTAATTAGAAAATATCCCTGCACCCAAGGTTCATTTACAATTGCCAAGGTGTGGAAGCAACCTCAGTGTTCACCAACAAGTAAACGCATAAAGAAGATGTGAGAAACACACATGCACAATGAAATACTACTCAACCATAAAAAATAACAAAAAATTTGCCATTTGCAGCAACATGGATGGGCTTGGAGAGCATTATGCTAAGTGCAGTAAGTCAAAGAAAAATTACATGATATCACTTTTTTGTGGAATCTAAAATAATATAACAAACTAGTGAATATAACAAAAAAGAAACAGACTCGTGGGTCTAAAGAACAAACTAGTGGTCCCAGTGGGGAGGGGGAAGGAAGGAGGGGCCATATAAGGGTGGAGGAATAAGAGGTACAAACAATTAGGTATAAAAGAATCTACAAGGATATATTATACAACATGGGTGATACATAGCCAACATTTTCTAATAACTATAATTGGAATATAACCTTTAAAATTGTGAATCACTATATTATATACCTATAACGTAATATTATACAACAACTACACTTCAGTAGAAAGTCTGTAAACAAAAAAGCCAAATATGAAAACTTACTTCCAATGGCATATCAATACATATACTTATCTAATCATTAGTTTTATGTGTCATCTTGGCTAGGCTGTAATACTCTGTTATTCAGTTAAACACTAATCTAGATGTTGTTGTAAAGATGTTTTGTAGAAATGATTAAGCTCTACAATTAGTAGACTTTAGGTTATCTTCAACAACCTTGGTGGGACTCATTAACTGGCTGAAAGCATTAACAGTAAAACCAAAGTGTCACTAAAGGAAAAGAAAGCCCACTTATAGAATGCAGATCCATCCCCTGCCCAAGATTTTCTAGCCTGCCAGCCTACCTAGAAATATATTAACATTAAATAGACATATGTATAAAGAACATATGGAAGAGAGCCCTTATCTTTGGCGGTAGGTATTGAGGAAAGTGTCCAGTAAAGGTTACACTGAGATTTAAAAGGAAGTGAAGGTTATAGAGATGCTCTTCAGGCAAAAGATGGAAGAAGGGTAATTTGCAACTAGGTACTTACATATGCAAGACAAGAGTGTGCCAAAACTCTCTGTGTTGAGGGAAAAGTCAGTACACTGTGGCTGAAACACAAGAGCAGGATGACAGTGGCAAGAAATGTGGCTGGAATGACAGCTTAAAGCCTAGTAATAAACTACTTTGAGGTCTTGCTAAGAATTTTGAATTTTGTTCCCTCCCATGGTTGTCAGGAAACCCTAGAGGACTTTGGAATAGGGTGATGATGTAACCAGATAGGTGTAAATGGGTAATGGTTTGGAAGGGGTAGAACAAAAGATAGGGATATCAGTCATGCTGTTTTTATTCTCTTTCCCTCTAGATTCAGTTTCAAGCCCTTTTTACCAGTTTGAGCTCCCAAAAAAGCCCAACTTCTCCATCTTTTAGAAATGCGGGGCAATAGGTTGAGCCCAGAGCAACCAACAAGACTGGATAAATTCTGTTCAGGTGAATTTTAAATAGTAAGCAGAGGTGGTGTGAGCTAGGAAGGTCCCAGCAGTAGGTCTGGGCATGGAAACGCCAGCATTTGGACAGGTCAGGGCAACAGAGATGATGTTTGAGAGAAAGTCATACAAAAGTAACCTCTGATCCTAAAGCAAAGACTGTTCACTCTCTGCCCTCTGCCATGCTCCCAGAACCACATGGTGAGACACATTTGGGGAATGTGTCTATATTCAGAATTTCTCAATTGCACTTTGCCTTTTATTAAGAAAGGTGTAGAGTTACCAGGCCTTCTGGGTGGTTCTTACATTATTCATGCTTATACAGAGCACCCCAGATGACTCCAGAGCTATGAAAATTATACCCTAGAAGAAAGATACAGAGAAGAGCACATACCCTTTTGAGTGTTACCAACAGTTATTGCATAGCCCAAATGAGAATGTGAAGTGGTTTAAAAAAAAAAAAGAACACTTAGTAAGTGGGACAGCATGGGAAGAAATCAAATGGAATCAGACAGGAAGTATCCAAGTTTCAATTACTGCCAATGAGCAGGATGAAGAAAGTGTCCATCTTCATTCTGAGTTCCAGTGAAAAATTAGTCTACTTACTGAAAAGCATCAAAACCCATCAAAGAGAGACACAAGGTAAACCTGCTAAAGAGTGAAGAGTAAATATCTGAATATATACATTGTAGGTAACACGCATACAGGGAAATCAGTAAAGTCTATACCCCAAGTGAGCGTTGAACAAGGGCTTAAGCAATGATTGATTGATTGATCTTTCATGGTTGAATGGCAAGGGAGAAGAACAGGAGGGGGCAGATGGAAGAAAAAGAGAGCAAAGTTGACCATGCCGGGGAAGAAAACGCAGTGCCCACAGATAAAGCCTCTGTCTCAGTGCCAAAGGGAGGCTTCCTCTGGCCCATAGCCCAGTCTCTGACCTTGAAGGGTTGTTCCCACATCAGTCATTACAGCAGACTGCCAAAAGGCCAGCATTTCCAGCTCTCAAAGACTACTACTTTACACCAGCCAGTGTTCTCTGTAAATCTTTGTAGCCAGCATATTCTATCAGCTTCCCTTCATTGGTTGCTGTGCAAAATATAAAGTCCCACAGTCCTATCTCTGCTTACTCATGTTTGCATCCCCTTACTCCTCTGATTTCCTCGGTCCTGGTTCCAATCTTTCTGCTCCTCTATCTTTCAAATGTTCCCAGTAAGACCTCTGGAACCCTCCATTATAAATAAATTCTCCCCTATTAAGCTTATTATTTATGATTCCTTCCACCATCCCCTGTAAAAATAGTCTTCCTGTTAGCCTTCTGAAATAAGAGCTGCTCAAATTCTATGTCGCATCTTGTTTGGTGTCAGGAGGTAGGTTTGATTTCTTTGCTTCTCAATGCTACTTCCAGATTTTGTTCATTTACCTTTTGCTACAATCTCAGCCATCACTGTCTTCTTTTGACTTCGTGGGCCCTCCCTTTAATTTTTGTTGATTCTGGCCCACATCAACTTGTGTCATGAGAGTGGCTTTAATTTCCTTGTTGATGAACCATCCAGCATCTAATACCACTAGCCTTTGTGGGCTTCAACTCTACTCCATCTCATCTCAACCTGGTATTCACTTCTGTGGCCATTCTCAGACCTTGCCATCATCACATGGAATGCTCCTCCTCTGAAATATTAAGCTTCACTTTCTCACATAACTCACCTTCCAGGTCCCTCACTATCTTATTCTTATCTCAAATGACCTTCAACCTATTTGGTACCTTAAATCATTCATATAGTCCCATTCTATCAATTGTGTTCTAACCTCTTATCTTTTTCTACGCAACTTGGATCGCATAATGGACCATCCACTACTTTCTCAGTTCTTTTCTTTCATTTTTAACTTTATCTGCCTGATACAAACCTACATTTGCTTTAGTATTTTTTTTTCATGTTTTCCCTCCACTTCTATACTTTAATTATTCAGTGCTTCTAGAAACAAACAAACAAAAAACAGCAACACTGCACACTGATAGCTCAACATATTCATGCTCTCCACATTGACACGAGAGTGGTCCATTGGTCTCCTTATCAGCTCTTGGTCATCTCTGAGTTTCTCACTGATGCTCTTTCAAACCTCCACTGATCTCAGTTCAGTTCAGTCGCTCAGTCGTGTCCGACTCTTTGCGACCCCATGAATCACAGCACGCCAGGCCTCTCTGTCTATCACCAACTCCCAGAGTTCACTCAGACTCACGTCCATCGAGTTGGTGATGCCATCCAGCCATCTCATCCTCTGTCGTCCCCTTCTCCTCCTGCCCCCAATCCCTCCCAGCATCAGAGTCTTTTCCAGTGAGTCAACTCTTCGCATGAGGTGGCCAAAGTACTGGAGTTTCAGCTTTAGCATCAGTCCACTGATCTCAAGACCCCGTCAAATACCTAACCTGTTCATTCTCAGCAATGATCTTGTACCTTTCAAGAGTTCTAGAAAACTGAGTCTTCTCAATCTCTCTACCTACCTTATCTACCTTCACAGCAACTTTTCTCCTGCCGTGTGAGAGACTGAGTTGTCCCTCCTCTTGCTCACAGCCAACCACTCATCTGAGTCCTGAGTTCATCCTCCTCTAGCTCCATGCACACTTGACTTTTCAATCATTCCACTTCCGTCCTGAGTTACTTTCTCATTCCTTCTCCTCAGCCAATAAATATTCCAAGTTATTCCCATCCTTTAAAAAGTGAGATTATCTCTTGACTCTTACAGACCCTTTGAATGACTGTCCAATCTGGATCCCCCTCATCTAAATCCAAAGCTCCAAAACTAAAAAAAAAAAAGAAAAAATCCAAACTAACTTCTACTTCCTCACTTTCCACTCATACCTCAAAAACTGCCATGATGCCATTAAAACTAGCAAGAGCTAGTTATCTGTATCTTTGAATTGTCAAATACCTTGTATATTTCTCAATAATCCCAGAATATGTGCACGTGTTTGTCTCCTATCCACACCTCTTCACAACACTTCAAATTAATATCTGGTACTTGAAAAGTCCTTCAACATGTTCCACAAGCGCCTCAATGTCAACAGGTGCAAAAATGAGCGTACGAACCCTCTGCTTAAGCCAGGTCTTCCTGCAGCTTTGCCCATCATAGATGCCGGCATCGTCATGCACACAGCCACTGAAGACTTAAACCTAGGAGGCATTTTGACTAAAGCACAATCAAGACTTGCCAGTTTTATGATAAGCTCTCTTTTCTTACCTTGAATAGCTATTCAAGCTTGTAGCCTCATTATCTTTCACCTACACACTTCAACAACCCATCTATGGTTGTCTTGTCTGCAGTCTTGCCTGCTACAATCCATCCTGTAGAGCTGCAATAATGCTATTAATATTTCCGGGATTAAACTCTTCAGTAATTCCTCACTTTCTATAGATTTCCTTCAGGATCTAGCCCTTGAACAGAATTTCCCCCCACTTCCAGCTTGGTACTTTTATCATTCAACAATATAAAATTGCTTATAGCTCCCCTCCCTTCCTGTTTAGTTGCTAAGTCATGTCCAAACTTTTGTGACTCCATGGACTGTAGCCCACTAGGCTCCTCTGTCCATGGGATTTCCCAAGCAAGAATACTGGACTGGGTTGCCATTTCCTTCTCAGGGGATCTTCCTGATCCAGGGATCTAACCTGCATGTCCTGCATTAGCAAGTGGATTCTCTACCACTGAGCCACCAGGGAAGCCCATAACTCTTCTTAGTTCAGTTCAGTCGCTCAGTGTGTCCGACTCTTTGCGACCCCATGGACTGCAGCACGCCAGGCCTCCCTGTCCATCACCAACTCCTGGAATTCACTCAAACTCATGTCCATTGAGTCAGTGATGACATCCAACCATCTCATCCTCTGTCATCCCCTTCTCCTCCTGCCCTCAATCTTTCCCAGCATCAGGGTCTTTTCCAATCAGTCAGTTCTTCGCATCAGGTGGCCAAAGTACTGGAGTTTCTGCTTCAGCATCACTCCTTCCAATGAATATTCAGGACTGATTTCCTTTAGAATGGACGGGTTAGATCTCCTTGCTGTCAAAGGGACTCTCAAGAGTCTTCTCCAACACCACAGTTCAAAAGCATCAATTCTTCGGTGCTCAGCTTTCTTTATAGTCCAACTCTCACATCCATACATGACTACTGGAAAAACCATAGCATTGACTAGATGGACCTTTGTGGGCAAAGTAATGTCTCTGCTTTTGAATATGCTGTCTAGGTTGGTCATAACTTTTCTTCCAAGGAGCAAGCATCTTTTAATTTCATGGCTATAGTCACCATCAGCAGTGATTTTGGAGCCCCCCAAAATAAAGTCTGTCACTGTTTGCAGTGATTCCCCATCTATTTGCCACGAAGTGATGGGACCAGATGCCAGGATCTTCGTTTTCTGAATGTTGAACTTTAAGCCAACTTTTTCACTCTCCTCTTTCACTTTCATCAAGAGGCTCCTTAGTTCTTCTTCACTTCTGCCATAAGGATGGTGTCATCTGTGTATCTGAGGTTATTGATATTTCTCCCAGCAATCTTGATTCCAGCTTGTGCTTCATCCAGTCCAGTTCAGCATTTCTCATGACACACTCTGCATATAAGTTAAATAAGCAGGGTGATAATATAAGCCTTGATGTACTTCTTTTGCAATTTGGAGCCAGTCTGTTGTTCCATGTCCAGTTCTAACTGTTGCTTCCTGACCTGAATGTAGATTTCTCAGGAGACAGGTTAGGTGGTCTGGTGTTCCCATCTCTTGAAGAATTTTCTACAGTTTGTTGTTATCCACACAGTCAAAGGCTTTGGCATAGTCAGTAAAGTAGAAGTAGATGCTTTTCTGGAATTCTCTTCCTTTTTCGATAATCCAGTGGATGTTGGCAATTTGATCTCTGGTTCCTCTGTCTTTTCTAAATCCAGCCTAAACATTTGGAAGTTCATGGTTCACGTACTGTTAAAGCTGGCTTGGAGGATTTTGACCATTATTTTTCTAGCATGTGAGATAAGTGAAATTGTGCTGTAGTTTGAGCATTCTTTGGCATTGCCTTTCTTTGGGATTGGAATGAAAACTGACCTTTTCCAGTCCTGTGGCCACTGCTGAGTTTTCCAAATTTTCTGGCATATTGAGTGCAGCACTTTCACACCATCATCTTTTAGGATTTGAAATAGCTCAACTAGAATTCCACCACCTCCACTTGCTTTGTTCATAGTGATGCTTCCTAAGGCCCACTTAATTTTGCATTCCAGTCTGGCTCTAGGTGAGTGATCACACCATCATGGTTATCTGGGTCATGAAGATATTTTTTGTATAGTTCTTCTGTGTATTCTTGCCACCTTTTCTTAATATCTTCTTTTTCTGTTAAGTCCATACCATTTCTGTCCTTTATTATGTCCATCTTTGCATGAACATTTCCCTTGGTATCTCTGATTTTCTTGAAGAGATCTCTAGTCTTTCCCATTCTGTTGTTTTCCTCTATTTCTTTGCTTTGATCGCTGAGTAGGGCTTTCTTATCTCTCCTTGCTATTCTTTGGAACTCTGCATTCAAATGGGTATATATTTCCTTTTCTCCTTTGCCTTTCACTTCTCTTCTTTTCTCAGCTATTTTTAAGGCCTCCTCAGACAACCATTTTTTCTTTTTACATTTCTTTTTCTTGGGGATGGTCTTGATTACTGGCTCCTGTACAATGTCACAAACCTCTGTCCTTACTTCTTCAGGCACTCTTTCAGATCTAATCCCTTGAATCTATTTCTCAGTTCCACTGTATAATCATAAGGGATTTGATTTAGGTCATACCTGAATGGTCTAGTGGTTTTCCCTACTTCCTTCACTTTAAGTCTGAATTTGGCAATAAGGAGTTCATGATCTGAGCCACAGTCAGCTCCCAGTCTTGTTTTTGCTGACTGTTTAGAGCTTCTCCATCTTTGTCTGCAAAAAATGTAATCAATCTGATTTCAGTATTGACCATCTGGTGATGTCCGTGTGTGAAGTCTTCTCTTGTGTTGTTGGAAGAGGGTGTTTGCTATGACCACTGTGTCATATGGTTTGCTATGACCATAGCTCTCCTTACACAGTGATATTTCTCTAACACTTATCCTCTAACTAAACCAAGCTCTGTGCTGAAATGCGCTTCTCCAACTAATGCACTTCTCCATTACTGACTCTTAAACTTTGAATTCCAAATTCTGTACTGCTTTCCTTAGAATGAATTTCCAGAATGACTATTTGTGTTTTCATATACATACCACCAGAAAAATGGCCACATTCAAGATAACCAATGATTCTACTTTGACACATTCAGCAGTCAATATCCATGACTATTTTCTGTAAATTTGCAGGCTTTGGAAAAATTGACCACTTCCCATTTCAGATATCCCTTCTTCTCCTGGCTCCCGTAACATCAGTCTTTCATTTTCCCTCTGACTGGTGCTGCTCAGTTTCTTCTGCAAGTTGCTCCTCACTTCCTCCAGTATTGGAGAAGGCAATGGCACCCCACTCCAGTACTCTTGCCTGGAAAATCCCATGGACGGAGGAGCCTGGTAGGCTGCAGTCCATGGGGTCGCTAAGAGTCGGACATGACTGAGCGACTTCACTTTCTCTTTTCACTTTCATGCACTGGAGAAGGAAATGGCAACACACTCCAGTGTTCTTGCCTGGAAAATCCCAGGGACAGGGGAGCCTGGTGGGCTGCCGTCTATGGGGTCGCGCAGAGTCAGACACGACTGAAGCGACTTAGCAGCAGCAGCAGCCTCTAGTATGCATGTGGAAATGCCTCAGAGCTCAGTCTTCAGCCTTTTTCTATATCTAAACCTATTTCTGAGCAAATCATTCACAACATTTAGATATCAAGTGCATTCACTACCTCTTATAGCTCTGCCTCCTACGCTAGCCTCTCCCCTGAGCTTCAGACATGGATATTTAATTACCATCTCAAACTTAAGTTCCTAAAAGCACTCTTGATTCATAATCTCCTCCAGGCTCACCTATATAACTTAATGGCTCAGCTCAAACCTAGGGGCCATCGCTGGACCTTCATTTCTCTTACTCTCCTCTCCAGTACATCTTGAGTCTGACCACTCCATGATCGCCCCTGCTGCACACCAGTCCTGGCCTCCATCTTCCATTTGCAATGGTCGTCTACCTGTCTCCTTGTTTGCACCTTGGCCTCTCCTGTCCCTTCTCTGCCCTGCACAGAGTTAAATTAAATCATTCATTAGGTTATATCAAACTCTTACATAAAACCCTCCAATAGCTTCTAATTGTACTTAGAATAAAAACCAAACTCCTTAATCATGACCTGCAAAGCCCCAGTGATCTGGCTTCTTCCTCTGTCTTTGACCTCATTTCCTTGCACTAGTATCCTCATTTGCTAATAAGCTGTAGCCACACTAGCCTTCTCTCTGTTCCTTTCCTTCTCTTGCCATACCTTCCTACCTCAACTGCCTGTACATTTGTCTTCCTTCTTTCTGGCACATTTTCCCTTCTCATCACTATATCCCTGTCCTAACTACTCTTTCTAAAATACCTCAACCCTGCATTTGGCCTCTATTTAACTACCACTTTTCTTTTGGTCTATATAATTCCATTCTTTGAAATAGGATTTCTAATACATCTGTATATTTCCCTATTTAAATTTCACAATGGCTTTAATCTGTCTTGTCACTGCTGTATCTGTAGAGCCTAATCCAGTGCCTGGAATACTGTCGGCATATGTGCCTTCCTCTCTGACCCTTCACATGATTAGTGACTTTTGGCACAATGCCTGGGACATGACTTTTGCTAAAATGTTAGTCAAATGAATCAAGGAATGAATGAATATGCCAACATGAATAAAGTTATACCAGCTACACTGGCTTCATATTTTCACTTGTTACTTGGAGAAAGAAATTTGGGAGTCAATACCAGTGATCACTGTGTTATTTACTGGTTCAGTGGTAAAAAATCCTCCTGCCAATACAGGAGACTTGGGTTCAATCTTTGCATTGGGAGGAGCCCCTGGAGAGGGAAATGGCAACCCACTCCAGTATTCTTGCCTGAGAAATCCCATGGACAGAGGGGCCTGGTGGGCTGCAGTCCATGGACTTGCAAAAGAGTCAGACACAGTTTAGCGACTAAACAACAACAACGTATCGACAGAGGATGAGATGGATGGATGGCATCACTGACTCAATGGACATGAGTTTGAGTAAACTCTGGGAGCTGGCAATGGATGCGGAAGCCTAGTGTGCTGCAGTCCATGGGGTCTCAAAAGAGTTGAACATGACTGAGCAACTGAACTGAACAGAGTCGTCTGTGAATTGACTATATAGTTCTCATTCGGGGTGGGGATTTAATCACATTCAACTAATCCCTTTGTTGTCTGTTGTAAAACTCCAAATTAGAAAACCTTTGCAGGCAGAGGGATAGAGAGACATCTGGTTTGGGAGGTTCACGCCTTGCCTTGGCTACTCTGGGGCCCAGAGGTGGCCAACTACATAAGCATCCTCTTCCTAGAAGGCTGAGAGAAATCCATGCTTGTCAGGGTGTCGTATTTCATTATTTCATTAAAATTATCCATTTGTGAGTCTTATGAACTGGTTACAGTTTTTGTTATTCATTTTCCTCTGGCTGATGCTGTTTAGTCTAAAGAGCAGCCATGAATAACTACTATGGTGGGTCCACATCCAGCAGAGAAGTTATCCAAGAAGATATAATTTGGAGAAAAAGAAATAATTTGGCACCTAGGTCCATCTCTTGGATAGAGAAAAGCAGTGGAAACATATGGAAAAGTTTCCAGAAAAACCCCATTTTCCATAATCAACAAAATGACCAAGAGTTTAGCTTGCGTTTACTAGAGCACTCTAATTTCACAAGAATTTGATTCTTAATTGGTCTGAAGGGGGAAAACAGAGTCCTTTTCAGGGCCCTTGGTGAGTCTTTCATTCACACCATACCCACTTATGAACTTGAGCAAAGATTTCATCATTTTGTAGATTTTGCACAGTTGGAAAGAGGCAGGGTCCTGTGGGGGAAAGCCTCGATGTATGGGTGCAGCAAGATGCTAATTAGCACCTCCTCCAGGGTAGTCATCTCTGCTGCCTTTAAAGACAAGCCTGTTCTTCCAGTTCCAGTTCCAAAAGCCTTCAAGTTATCCTTGGCTCCTCTTTTTCTAATAATCCTCATCCTGTGCTCTGTGCTCAGTCATGTCTAGCTCTTCATGACCCTAAGGACGGTAGCCCACCAGGCTCCTCTGTCCATGGGATTTTCCAGGAAAGGATACTGGAGTGGGTTGTCATTTCCTTCTCCAGGTGATCTTCCAGAACAGGGGATTGAACCCACTTCTCCTGTGTTTCCTGCATCGGCAAGTGGCTTATTTTACCAACTGAGCCACCTGGGAAGCCCTAATCCTTATCCTGAAGTGAAACTGTTAGTCACTCAGTCGTGTCTGACTCTTTGTGATTCCATGGACTATAGCCCACCAGGCTCTCTGTCCATGGAATTCTCCAGGCAAGAATATCGGAGTGTGTTGCCATTTCCTTCTCCAGGGGATCTTCCCGACCAGAGGATCAAACTCAGGTCTCCTGCATTGGAGGAAGATTCTTTACCATCTGAACTACCAGGGAATCCTTATCCTATCCATCTTCAAATGCTTTCTGCTCTACCTTTCAATACATCACAAATCCAACTATTTTTGTCTCTTTGCCACCAGTCAAGTCTAAGCATCCTATCTTACTTACCTGGATTACTGCAAAAGGCTTGTACCCCATCTCTATGCTCTTAGTAGTCAGAGATTTTTTTCAAACACAAGTCAGATCATGTCACACTTCTTACAACCCTCTGGTGACTTCCATCCACTCAGAATAAAAGCCAACATCTTTACAATGGTCCACAAGGCCCTATACGTTCAGGCCCTTATAATCTCTTTAATCTCATCTCCAACCAGTCTCTTGCTTATTCACTCTACTCCAGTTACTCTGCCCCATTGGTCTTCAAAAACAGTAGCCATATTCCTACCTTGGAGCCTTTGAACTTACTATTTCTGCAAGAAATACTCTTCCCCAAATGTCAGCCAGCCTCACTCTCTCATCTCCTTTATGTCTGTACTCAAAGTCTCTGCCTCAGTGAGACCCTTCCTACTGGTTTGAGACAAATGCCCATTATCCTACCAACACTCCTATTTCTATGCTTTTTTTTTCCCATTGCATTTCTCTCCATCTGGCATATATATTCTACAGATTGTTTATAACTATCAAGAATGTTAATTTCTACAAAAGCATGAGTCTTATCTGTCTTGTTTGATTCTGTACCCTCAACACCTAGAATCCTTGAAACAGATGTGGCACCCATTCAATACCCCTTATTGAATAAAGGAACCCCCTTGAGGAGTAAATGGAATAATGTACAATATATACCATTCATGGAAAGTGCTAGGTGTTCAAGAAATATTAATTTCTGTCCTCACTTCCTCGCATATTGACTACAATATCTGTCATAGTGTTAGTAATTGTATAAAATGGCATATCACTATGGAAACAAATTCCCAAAGGAATTTGTCTTAATTCATAGATAGGTGATTTATATGGCATTATTTTTAGAATCAAAGGCCATCTGGATATATTCTTTGGTCAAAATAATAAGACATTTGATAAATGTCTTCAGCCTGCATGAGTGTTAGCAGTGACAAATAATAAACTAAAAATTTAAATATCTAGACTCTACTGAGAATGGGAGGAGAAAATCTATGGGTCATTTTCACCTTACATGGTAAGAAGGAAAACACTTGGTTTCAGATTCCAGCCTACTTCTGATTAGTTGTATTCCTTGAGCAGGAAATTTTAGATTCTCAGAGCCTCAGCATTTTCATCTTGACAACGGGAGTATAATATTCCCCCTTTTGGGTTATTATAGGAATTACAGAAATGACATATGTGAAAAGATATATCCCAGAGTTTGCTGATGAAAAACAACAAAAGTTCATTTCCACTAATCACAGTCTTGTTCTGATCCTCCTTCCTTCATCTATCGATAACATCTAAATGGAAGTATGGTCACCTGGAGGAGACCTTGCCCTGTGGGTGCATGCTCTACCCTCTTCTCTTTCATAAAAAACAGCTGCTATCTATTGAGAGCTTACTCTTGACCAGACATTGATTCTTTTTGAAAGGCAGAGGAACCAGAGATCAAATTGCCAACATTTGTTGGCTCATAGAAAAGCAAGAGAATTCCAGAAAAACATCTACTTCTACTTCATTGACTATGCTAAAGTCTTTGTGTGGATTACAAGAAACTGTATAAAATTCTTAAAGAGATGGTAATACCAGACTAATTTACCTGCCTCCTGAGAAACTTGTATTTAGGAATCAATAGTTAGATATGGATATGGAACAACGGACTGGTTCAAAATTGGGAAAGGAGTACATCAAGGCTATATACGTCACCCTTATTTAACTTATATGTAGGGTGCATAATGTGAAATGCTGGGCTGGATGATGCTCCAGCTGGAAACAAGATTGCAGAGAGAAATATTGAAAGGTTGTTGTTGAATCACGTGAATACACCGGGATTCTTGGCCCCCGGAGGAGAAGAATTCAATCCGGGGCCAGAGACGAGGCTTGATCGCTCAGAGCTTTTGTGTAATAAAGTTTTATTAAAGTATAAAGGAGATAGAGAAAGCTTCTGACATAGGCATCAGAAGGGGGCAGAAAGAGTACCCGCTTGCTAGTGTTAACAATGAAGTTATATATGCCAAAGAATGTCTGGAGGTTGCAAAGACCTCATCAGACCCACTCCCATAATTTACATCTTAAGGTAACACTGTCCTCAGGCAAGATACATCCTTGTAAAGACCAGGTCTACTCCCATAATTAACATTTTAAGATAACAAAAGGTTGAATCCAAAGACTGTCCTTAGGCAGGATACATTATTGTTATATAATCCTAAGGAATGTAGAGAAAGACAAAAAAGTTTGTCCTTTCTTCCTCCTTGAGAATTCCAGACCCCTCTCTCCTTGGGGACCCCTAGACTCCCTATCAACTTGCCTGGGAACTGACTCTCTCAATATCAATAACCTCAGATATGCAGATGATATCAGCCTAATGGCAGAAAGTGAAGAGGAACCAAAGAGCTTCTTGATGAGGGTGAAATAGAAGAGTGAAAAAACTAGCCTTAAACTCATCATTCAAAAAATTCAGATCATGGCATCCAGTCCCATCACTTCATGACAAATGGAAGGGGAAAAAGTGGAAGCACTGACAGATTTTTTGGGGGCGGTGGGGGGTGGCTTCAAAATCACTGCAGACAGTCACTGCAGCCATGAAGTTAAAAGACACTTGCTCCTTGGAAGAAAAACTATGACAAACCTAGACAAAGTATTAAAAAGCAGAGACATCACTTTGCCAACAAAGGTCTATATAGTCAAAGCTATGTTTTCTCCATTGTTTATGTACAGATGTGAGAGTCGGACCATAAAGAAGGCTGAGCACTGAAGAACTGATGCATTTGAACTGTGGTGCTGAAGAAGATTCTTGAGAGTGCCTTGGACTGCAAGGAGATAAAACCAATCAATCCTAAAGGAAATCAACACTGAATATTCATTGGAAGGACTGATGCTCCATTACTTTGGCCACCTGATATAAAGAGCCAACTCACGGAAAAGACCCTGATGCTGGGAAGGATTGAAGGCAGGAGGAGAAAGGGATGACAGAGGATGAGATGGTTGGAGGGCATTGCCAATTCAATGGACGTGAGTTTGAGCAAACTCTGGGAGATAGTGAAGGACAGGGAAGCCTGTCGTGCTGCAGTCCATGGGGTGGCAAAGAGTCAGACAGGACTTAGTGACTGAACAACAAAGCAAGTATAGTATGTGTATATAACTGCTATACTTAGAGTATATTTAGGTGTATAAGCCAATCCACAGTGCCCTGAGCTGTGTCCATTATACTACACAGTGCTCAGTGTGGGGGCTTGAACCACCCAGAAGCTATGATTTTTCATGTCCTTAGCCATTGTTAGAGTCCATATAAGAATAATGGTAACATACATTGTATTTAAGTACTATTTTTGTAATTGGTTTTATGAGTTTTTCCTCAAAACCTTCACCTATTTACGGTAGGCCTGAGTTGATCCGCAAGTGGTGGTCTTGGTTGTGGACTTGTGTTGAATTTTTAGATTTTTTAGGGTCATTTTTAGGTTTAATAGTGTTTTTATTTATTTAGGGGGGATTTCAGTGGTGTTTGGTTATACAAAAGCTCTGGCTACAGGGCAATATCTTGAAGTTGTAGTCTCTAATAAGACTGTATTAGGAGTATTTCTTTTAGGTTTAATAATAGAACTGTCAATGGTTTTTGATATTTTAGAGGATGAGAAAGTGGAGATTGTGTTTAATGGTTTAGGGGATTGGATGATTTATGATACAAGTGATTCTGGTATTTTCTTTATTTTTAGTGAAGCGGCTGTGGGGATTGTGGCATTATGTAGTTATGGTACTTGATTAGTGATTGTTACTGGTTGATCATCGCTTACTGGGGTTGCTTACAGGTTTATTTTCCAGAGTATAAGCACTTCCACGTAGTAACGCTGAATGATTCTTCCCTGTACTCACAACACCTGGCACTGGACATGGCACTCAGTAAATGCTTGAGGATTGTTCGCTGATTGACAAATGGACATGACATGAATTATTAATCAGAAGACAGGTTATTGAATTCCTTTAATGGGCTCAGGACAAAACTTCAGGCTGCACTAGAGCAGCCTGGCTATCTAGACATCTGGATAACCTAAAAACTTTCATGACATAGTCTGGGGTCCCCCTAACCTGTCACCTCTGCTCTGCCAACCTAGCACTGACTGCCCAGGCCTATGCCCTAAGCTTAAGAACACTGCATAGATGTTCACCTCTCTGGTAAATCCAACAGAACATTTAAATGTGAAAGAACCTTATTTTAGTTCAGGTTCTGGACACATGGCTTTTATATGACACTAGTTATTATGAACAACTATCATCATAAAATTGAGCTTCTATACAGCAAATCATGATTTTTAAAGTACCTTTACATCCATTACTGCTAGTAGTAATTTTCACAGTAACTGTTCCTGGCAGTTCTGATTCACCCCTCTTTCACATTTGAGTCAACTAGGGCTCAGAGAGAGTAAGTATCTTGCCAAAGAAGACATAGATGCAAAGGGTAACTTTGCTTATTCAGAACCTGCTCTGGATCATACACTCCGATGAGCATATTACCTGAGTATCACTTTTAATCTTTGCAATGGCCTAATAATGGATGTAGGTAACACTGTGTCTCAGATATTTCATAGGAGAAAAGTGAAGCTTAAACTTCTCAAGGTTGCACCACTGCGAAGAGATAAATAAGGCAAGATGAACACACGCCAGAGCCACACTTGGTGCTGCAGTCCCAGCCAAAGAAAGGAAAGATCAAACCTTTCACCTCTTGTCTCTCTCTACAAGCAGCAGACACCTAGAAATCTATGGATTAATTTCAAGTGCCACACTCCTTGATTCTCCTCCTCTTAGACGAATCTTTCAGTTGAAAATTTCTTTTGGGAACTCTGCGTGGAATTTCTCTAAGTGATTTTTCTTAAAAATAAATGACTAATTTCACACTCCTCTAATTCATCTTCTGTCATGATGACAAACTCACCTTCCTAAATACAGTTCTCATCATGTCACTTTCTAGTTGAAGACAATGAATGGCTCCTTATTCCATCCTGTGTGAAATCCAGCTTCCTTTCCTGGCTTTACCTAACCTAAGTGTGTCATCCACCTGTTTCCATCACACACCTGCTTCATCAGCTGGCTCCTCCTTCCCCCAGGAAGTCTTCTCTCACTGCCACTGACATACTTCCCCCTCTTCCTGCTTTAAACCAGTGACTTTCAGGGACCATAAGCATTGTTTAAAAAGCAAAAATTTGGGCAACCCACACACTTATTTTTTCCAAGTATGGAACCAGAAGAAACAATGGCTTTATGGTTTCATGAACATTTCAGAAAATAAAAAAAAAAGAAAAACACTAAAAGACAAGTAATAGATCAAAATAAAGAACTGTCAGAAGGAAAGATAGTTGGATGGATTTATATATATATATATGTTTATGCATATTTATAAATTTATATAAATAATTTATATAAAATTTACATAAACTATATAAATTTATATATATATATATGTATAGGCTTAGTGACTCATTCATGTCTGACTCTGTGACCCCATAGACTATAGCCTGCCAGGCTCCTCAGTCCATGGGATTCTCCAAGGCAAGAATACTAGAGTGGGTTGCTATTTCCTTTTCCCCGGGATCTTCCTGACCTAAGGACTCAACCTGGGTCTCCTACAGTGCAGGCAGATTCTTTACCAACTGAGCCACCAGGGAAGCCCATATATATAGTATAATGATCCGATTATATATGTTCTATAACACATACCTCTATACTGATGCTAAAATATTGTTCTTATTTTCTCTACATTTTGAGGTGGTTTGATCAATATTTCATCAGTTATCAGCACCTGGCAGAACAGAGAATCTGGTTTCCTATTCCACTGGTATTCAGGATCAAGAGCAGACTGAATACATCTGATATTATTTCTTAAATTTTCCATCCTCTCATTTTAGCTAAATAAGGTTCTTGAGAACAGAGACCACATCTCTTACTTCCTCTGCATCCCCCATGGGACTTAACTAGGCCAGGGCCACCCAGAGGAGAGAGCACAATATATGTGAGTTTGTATATAATCAAGACAACCTGAAATACTGTAGGCAATGCATCTGGGGGGACAATCACCTCTGGGGTGAAACAAGAACAGCCCAATTCACCCCATAGTAGCTTTCTGGAATGCAGCCTTCCAGTCTGACCTTTTAGTGACCTCCGACTTCACAGACCTCATTGATCACCTGAAGCCTCCCTCACTTATCTTCCTGGTAAATCATTTCACTCACTGTTCCCACCACCCTCTCAGGGAGGGCAGGAGAGGTTGTCCTAAGAGAGACACATCAAAGCAAGAAAATACTTGAACCACAATCATCGGTCGGTGTTCCCTGACAGAGCAAGCGGATAGATTGTCTAGCAAGCCTCGAGTCTTTGTCTCTTTTCAGTAAGAAGGGTACGTAGAGAAAGAATAAAATTCTGAATTAAGGTTCCTGGCCACGTGTGGAAACCCACAAAATATTTTCACCCAATTAAACATTTAACGAGGCCATCTTGGAAAAGCTATTGTCTTCGGTCATAGGGAGTGTTTTCCCCTCAACAGAACCTTTAATTAGGGGTTGTAATATCAGAAAACTTCTTGACCACTGACCCTTTCACCGGTCTTCTGTGTACTCTGATATTACGTGTGTGGTACAATGGGCCATGTCTCACAGAGCTTTCCTCTTCATTTCTTGTCTTCTCCCTCTTGCTGGCCATCCAGTATCTCCATTGCCCTTAACAAACATTATCCTTGCAACTAGAGATGATCATACTAAGTGAACTTAGTCAGAAAGAGAAAGACACATACCACATGATATCATTTATATGTGGAATCTAAAATATGACACAAATGAATTTGTCTATGAAACACAATCAGGGACTCAGAGAAGAGACTGGTCATTGTCATGGGGGAGGGTGGGTCAGAGAGGGTTGGACTGAGAATTTGGGATCAGCAGATGCAAACTGGTATATATTGAATGGATAAACAACAAAGTCCTACTGTATAGCACAGGGAACTGTATACTATCCTGTGATAAACCATAATGGAAAAGTATATATATATATATATATATTTGTATACCTGAATGTGTGTGTGTGTGTGTTTGTATACACACCTGAGTCACCTTGCTGTACAGCAGTAATTAATGCAACACTGTAACTCAACTATAGTTCAATAAAAAATACATTTAAAAATTATATTCATTTCCTAAATATGAAAACCAGTATTCCTGAAATTTTGGCTGGTATCTTTTAGATTCACCAATATCATTATTATTTGCATACACCTGGAATAAAGACAAAGGGCAAATCATGTACTCACATACACACACACACACACACACACACACACACACAATCCCACACATTATCTGATTTAACTCCCATAACAACTCAGTGAGATAGGTTTCCTCACCTTCACGTTACAGATAAGTAAACTGAACCCTGAGGAGTAAGGTAACATTGCTCAGTGCAACGCGGCGATGATGAGGTATGGCTGGGGCTCCAACCCGGGTCTGTCGGACTCCAAATGGTCTGCTCTTTTTATCTAGCCCACCATGTTGTTTCAGGTGGCTAGTTATTTTTCAGATACACAGACTATTCCAGCCTGAGGAAGAAATGAGCAAATGACCCTCCATTCTTTAGCTGACAGCTCATATAAAGCCAAGAGAGATTAGCAGGTCTGCCAGTGAAAAATGTTCCATGACAATCTGTCGTCTTTAAAACTGGTTCACACAGGAACTGGTTCAGGCTGATTAGGAGGCTAAATTACAGATGGCAATAAAGCAGTTCAGTTCTGGTTTGAGTTAAACCAGATCTAGGTTAGTCTTTATTCTACCCACCTCTTAGAAGAGTGACTGTGTCAATTAAAGGAAAGACCATGAGTAAAAAAATAAATAAATAAATAAAAGAGTACACAGCTTAGTGTCTGACCCATGGCTAAAGCTTACTACATAATCATTTAATCTCACGGACATTTAGATATAGTCCCTCATACAGAGCTATATATATTTGTTGTGTCTATCTTTTAGATGCCATGTTGATACCGCACTGATTCCCACAAAATCATAGCTATTCGATTGTCTGGAAAGGTAGAAACCAGGACAAGCTTGCACTCATGGTAGAGTCATGAGAGGGTTCAGAAAGTTGTGTGTCTTCTGCTTTAACCCACTTTGGGACCACATCGTCAAAAAAGACCTGAAAGAAAAGTGCCCACCGTATCCAGTAGAAATGGCCTGCTACAGTTGCCCTCCATAAAGTTTTGTGCCCACTACAGAGTCAGGAGGCAGCCTCTGAACAGAGAAGAATCAGGTCTACCTGGGATTTATGGTTTAGCATCCTCTCATCTTTTAGTCGGAGAAGGCAATGTTAGAGGCATTGTTGGAGAAGGCAATGGCACCCCACTCCAGTACTCTTGCCTGGAAAATCCCATGGATGGAGGAGCCTGGTAGGCTGCAGTCCATGGGGTTGCGAAGAGTCAGACACGACTGAGCGACTTCACTTTCACTTTTCACTTTCATGCATTGGAGGAGGAAATGGCAACCCACTCCAGTGTTCTTGCCTGGAGAATCCCATGGACAGAGGAGCCTGGTGGGCTGCCGTCTATGGGGTCACACAGAGTTGGACACGACTGAAGCGACTTAGCAGTAGCAGCAGCATCTTTTAGTCAGAGAGCTGACTGACTCATGTTTTCCTTCCACATAAATTGCCTCTGTTCTCTTTCTCTGAGAAGGCCTGGATCTGTCAGGTAATGAGATTTGAAACACCTTTTGTTTCCTGTGAAGCCTGATGAAGGACACCATCATTCCCAAAGATGAGCTCCTTGTGCAAGGAAAGAAGCAGGGAACTCTGAAACCTAGCTGGTGAAAACAGCCTCAATGGAACAAATTTAAATAAATAGCCGCTGTTTTGTTTTCTGTGAAAGAGTGCTCTGCATACCCAGGTGGCATGACATTCCACCAAATCACCGATAGAACTCCATCCTTCCAAGTGAGAAGGAGCATGGTCCAGGAAGAAGAATTACAGGAGTATTGATGAGAGAAAAGTTGCTACTGCTAAGAGATGGGGAAAAATGATTAGGAGTGTCATGAAGAAGAAGTGTGGAATTTTGGACGTGAGACAAGTTACAACTCAATTCTCTAACAGTTACATAACCTTGAGCAAATTGCTTGACCTCTCTGGAGCTTGGTTTTGGAATCCCATTCTGTGAAAATAAACAGGATAATACCTATGCAAAAACACTTATGTGAACTCTTATACATATATTTTAAAATCTAATAAAAATTCAGTAATTCAAACATATCAGCCTGTTTGACCTAAGCAAACTGCAATTTCAAAACACAGAGTTTATGGCAAGGATCTGCTATATTAGCCAAAAGACAGCTGTTTTGCCTCAGAAGCTTCTGCTTAAAAAAATAGTTGGAAGGGAACAGGTGGCATAATATAAACAAGATATTGGTAGGCCAGTTCAGAAGCTAACATGGCTCCAGTTAACAGTACTGGACTGTATATTTGAAAATTGTGAAGAGAATAGATTTTAAAAGCTCTCATCACAAGCAAAATAATATTTATAACTATGGGAGGTGACTAGTGTTAACTTACCTTATTGTGGCAATCATTGTGTAATAGACTGATATGTCAAGTCATTATGTGGCATATCTTAAAATAATATATTGTTACATGTCAACCGTATCTCAATAAAAATGGGGAGAAAGAGAATATAACAAAATTTCTCCTTGGTTTGCTTCTATTTTGATGGGGGGATTACATGTCATATATTTTTATAGTATAAGAGAGCAAATAAGAGGGTGGAATATTTATCATGACTTATGCAATCTATTTCCTGTGGTATCCTTTTTTTTGCTCTCTAACAAATATTTTTTGTTTGTCCATTTTTTGTTTCACGCCTCTGGAATAACAGCAGGATATTATCCTGGCATGTTAAAGACAGACTTCATGATATGGGGGTATTTACATGTTTACTTAAGAGTCTTACCATGAGTATAGAATTATAATTTAATAGTTTTAATACATCTGTAGGGAGCACAGAGAAATACTTCCAATAACAGAAAATAATAGATGAAGGCAATTAATATATCAATGGAGAAGTTCTGTTTACACATTAATATTACCACAGGGTTAAAGCAAAATATAAAGTAAATCAATTTCTCAATTCCCTTCAACCCATCATCAACAAAGAACAGAGATTTTACAGGAGATGGGGCAGGACTCAGCTTTCCCATGAACCCTGGGAACAGGTCTAAAGGAGAATTACCCCTGCCACCTTCTATGGGGCTTTGTAGTTTTCAAAACTTTCTTAAAAAACCATCTTATATGATCTTCACCACAATGTGGAAAGAGCAGCAATTCAGTCTAAAGAGATGGAAACAGAGGCACCTGGAGGTTGCCATTTGCCCAACTTCACCCAGCCAAGTGGCGGTCCCAGGATTGGCCTTCCTCACACCCCACCTCCCACAGAGGGAAGCATGGAGACAATAGTGTATCTATCGGTTGCTTGGGGCTTCCCAAGTGGTGCTAGTGATAAAGAACCTGCCTGCCAATACAGGAGATGTAAGAGATGCAGGTTCGATCCCTGGGTCAGGAAGATCCCTTGAAGAAGGAAATGGCAACCCACTCCAGTATTCTTGCCTGGAGAATCCCATGGAGAGAGGAGCCTGGAGGGCTACAGCCAGCCCACGGGGTCTGAAAAAGACAGACATGACTGGAGTGACTTAGCACACACATAGGTTGCTTATATGACTCAGGGACTACTTTAAAGGGTAATTATGTAGAAAAAACATGAGAGACTTCCTGGATATCACCTTTAGGAAAAAGGATAATGTCTTGGAAAAACTTCCCCTTCAAAATATACAGAAACGCTAAAGAACTAAAAGAATTTCTAAATCTATGCCCTTATCCAGTTATCTATAACAAATCTGATGATAATGTGCCACTCTCAGAGGTTTTTTTTTTTTTTTTTTTTTTTCCAGTTCTTCAAATCACAGAGTTCTAGACCGAAAACTGTTTTCAAATTTCAGAAGAGAGGATACCGTTAAATAAAGACTTGTGCATCATATGGGTCTGCGATGATTTTGAACAAATCATTTAAAATAATGTTTATGGTATTGAGTGAATAAAATTTTAATGTTTCGCTTGGTGCTATCATTTGAAATTAGAAGGGAAAAAAGGAAAGGAAAGAGTACAGAAAGACATAGGATGGGAAACACTAAGAGTGCAAGCAAGCTCAGCTGTGTCCAACTCTTTGCAGCACTGTGGACTGTAGCCTACCAGACTCCTCCATCCACGGACTTCTGCAGGCAAGAATACTAGAGCAGGTTGCCGTTTCCTACTTCAGGGGGTCACCCCGACCCAGGGATCGAACCTGCAATTCCTGTGTCTCCTGTGTTGGCCAGTGTTGGTTGATTCTTTATTTTTTTTTTTAATTTTATTTTATTTTTAAACTTTACAATATTGTATTACTTTTGCCATATATCAAAATGAATCTGCCACAGGTATACATGTGTTCCCCATCCTGAACCCTCTTCCCTCCTCCCTCCCTATACCATCCCTCTCGGTCGTCCCAGTGCACCAGCCCCAAGCATCCAGTATCGTGCATCAAACCTGGACTGGCAACTCGTTTCATACATGATATTATACATGTTTCAATGCCATTCTCCCAAATCTTCCCACCCTCTCCCTCTCCAACAGAGTCCATAAGACTGTTCTATACATCAGTGTCTCTTTTGCTGTCTAGTACACAGGGTTCTTGTTACCACACTGAGCCACCTGGGAAGCCCATGATAAACCCTAAATCTAATAATAAAATTCAAGTCCAGCATGTTTCACCATTAAATAAGCTGGACACATTTTATATAGTAAATAAAAATTTTAAAAAGTTGAGTGGGGGATAGAATAATGAGACCCTCAGAGTGTGCCTTTGTTTTTCAAACATGGCAGGAAGATGCACTCTGGGCCAGGCATGGTGTGTGGCAATGAAGAGCACATCACTGTTCAAGGAGCAGCCAAGATGCACAGTATACATTTGTAGACAAGTACTTTAGGCATTGGGTTCTGCAACCAGAATAGGCCTTCCACATCAGGAGCTCAGATCTTGCCTTTTAGAGAAGAAAAATATGAGGTCTCAAGTGGATAAATGTCATGGTCAGTATCCCTCACCTCCTAAGTGGCAGAAATAGGAATAGAATCTGGACATCCAGAGCCTCAGTGAATGCCTTGTATAGCAGACCATATTTTCCTTTTACACTTCCATTCTCCAAGTCTTAGAGAATGAATATGCATTGCTTTCATGATTGGGAAAAAAAATCAATGCCGCAAAAATAAACAATGGGAAGCACATAGAAGGTGAGTACCCTAGATTGTGGAGTGTTCAGGAAGGAGAGGAGTTTGCATTGAGAAAGTCTAGACGGGGAGATGATAGTGGAGATGGAATGGAGGTGACAGAAGGCAGCATGTGTGGTTCTGAGCACAGCAGAGCAAAGACAGAGAGTATGGAGAAGGCACCACGGACCTTTGACAGAGGACTCATTCTCTTTTGTGTTTCATGACTTTGGTATCCTACAGATGTTTAATATTCTAAAAGGAAGGGAGTGAGGATGGGAAATAGGAAGGCTGGGAGTGGGAGAGGAAGAGAGAGAGGAAGGAACGGGAAACATATGAGGATAAGGGAATTTGAAAGCACATTGTGGACATTTTGCATTGTCTATTCTTGGAATTTGGACTTCATTTCTGAAATTAAATGAGTTCACCGAAAGCTTCTGATCAGGGAAGCTACTGGATTTGGATTATATATTAGAAACAGCACTATAGCAGCAATAAAAAAAGATGAGTCAGGCAGTGAAGAGACTGGAAATATGGAAGTTTAAGGTTTTCAGAACTTCTCATACAGTTGTTTCTTATTTCTTTAATTTTGATACTCTGGCTAAAGTTTTAAACACTGAATTAGCAAGCTGTTTTGGACATTGGGGCTTAAAAGATATCTTGAATTGTTCTTTTTTCTGAGTGTTTTATAGGCCCTTAGTTGGCAAAATGTATTAGCTTAATTGAATATATTTAAATCTGAATCCAAATTGTGGATTTAGAAGCTGTAGTTTTCAAACAAAAATATATAGGTTAAATAAAAATAATAAATTGTAAATATGGTTAAAAACTCATAGCTGTTAAAATAAAACTGTCCTAAAATATTTTAAAAAACCCTCAGCATGCTATTATTAAAATATAGAGTTCATATAATTAAAATACACACAGTCTTTCTGCATAGAATTCTAAAAGACACATTTTTCCAGCCAAAATAACGAGCATGAAGAACTTAAAGCGGACAAATTCTCACTCCAGTTGGTGACCAGCAACTCTGCTTCCCATATTTTAGGACACCAGAGTTCTCATGGAACAAGGTCTTCAGAGACATAAAGTCAACACTATGAATGACCAATAGAGTGTGGAATTACATAATTCCTAGTCTATGCTTCATTTTACAAGGGTGGGGATGATATACACTATGTAGAGATGAAACCCCAAGCTCTCGGAGGCTGAGCTGGAAAGCTCTATAAAGTTGAGGAAAAGAATAAGGAGTGGCCCGAGTTGGGGATGGTAAATAAGGTGGACTAAAATCTCACAAAATAATGAAGTAACAGAAAAGGAGGGAGCAGACAAAAGCAAACCCATGAGAGACAGATCTATAGAAATTACCAAATCAACCATGGGGCCCTTAGAATGAAGGGATCACTCACGTGCTGTGAAAGATTAAGTCAATCTGCAAGAGCCATAAAGCCTCACTTCTCTGGAAAGAGAATTCAAAGCCACACAAGAATTCAACTAGTGCACAAACAAATATCCGGTGACACTATCAGGAGTTCAAAGATGCTCTTTGTCTAGAGTCCAGGAAATCAGGGGAAAAAATGGCTGAAGAGGCTTTAGGAACAAGATACATAAGAGCAACCCTATAAGTATAAAAAGGCAAGTGAATGGTGAAGATCTTACAAGAGGGAAAAAGATACCTGAACTAACACAAATCATGGGGAGATAAATTGTGCAGGGGAAGTAATGATGATTTCATACCACCTTATTGAACTCTTTGGCAAGTCGATTCTTCAAAATGATTAGAAAAGTTTTGCATGTGATATTCTCCAGCCTAGAGGAATAACGTGTTACAGGATATCTCTCACTCTCTCTTTCTTCATTCAGTCAGCTTTCTCCTTCTACTCACATTAGAACTTATTGAGAACATCTGCTCCATTCATCGCGACCCCACAGAAGTGAGGGCAATGTTCACCTCAGAATCCCTTATCTTCTGTCTGTGTGCCTGAGATGAGTGCTCAGACTTTTTAGAGGGAGGCTAGTCATGTACCAGGTCCTTCCCTAAGCACTGGGAGATACAGAAGAAATGGAATAAAGAAAGTAAAACACACACCCCACCCCTAGAAGTAGAATAAAAATTCAGTGGTGAAATTAAAGGACTTTGACTCTTCTTGTTTTGAGGATTCTGCAAATATCTCTTGAGAGAAACTCACAGTAAGAACTTATCCACCAAGGCAAGTGACTAATTATCTTGGGACACAATGAATACAAACAGTAAGGCGGGAGTCAGACTTAAGAAAGACTGGAGATCAGCATATTTCTAATGTCAGGAGCAGGCAAGTAACTCAGCCAAAAACAGAAGCAACAAGAAAACACAATGGCTCTAATTAGCAGGGGCCACCCATGATGACACATCTGGAGAGAAGGAGTCAGATGGTGTAAATAAAAAGTTCAGTCAAGATGATGCCAAATGGTCAATGAGTTTGTGTCTGAAAAGGATTTAAAGTTAGAGGATTAAGAAAACCTAGGAACCTCCCTCCACAGCAATTTCTGCTGTGGTCAAAGGCAGTGCTCTGTGTGGCAGGGATTCCATTCACCCCCAAATTTCTCTCCGAGCAGCATCCTCAGTGGGAGACACAGGGTACAGATTCATCATTACTGTGACCATTTTCTTGATGCAAATGGGGCATGGTGAAAGCAGCTGGGGATGAGGATTCCATGCTCAGGTTTCTCTCCAGTGTGGTGTCCCTCTGAGTTCAGCCATCAATAAGATGAGCATACGTCACAATCAGTAAATGCACAGAGTGGAATAGCTGCTGCCATCTGTCCTCTCTGGGGTGGAGCAACACCTCAAGTATCTTCCTAGGCTGGGCAGTGAAGTCACTCATCTGTCATGGTTGAGAGCTCCTCTCCTGCCTGGGTCAAATCCTCACTCAAGGTCTTCTTACTCTGACGTTCTTAAAGGAAGGACTCTACATCCCAGAGGCAGTCATAACCCAGGAGAGAAACAGGAGTCATGCTCAAGGGGGATAACCATATTTTTCCAACGACATATTTAGACCGATGAACAAAAAGATCACACTAGCTTTGCATACCGCCAGGCATCCAGTGCTGGACTGCTGACTCAGGTTACAACTCAGAGAAGAGGCAGGTTGAGTCCTCAGCAACAAAAGCCTTTGTACAACCAGCTGATGGCTATCTTCTCCCTCTGAAATTCCCTTCCTACATACATTCCTTATGGCCCAATATTACCCATCCTTCAGGGCTCAGCTCAAGTGCCACCTCCTGCAGGAAGCCTTCCTAGCTTTATGCAGCCAAGTGATATTACTCTCTACTCTCAGGTCCTGTGACCTGTGCTACTCCTGCAACCTGTGCAGCATCGTCTCTAAACCTAGTAGTGTTTAAGAGCTCAGACCTGGAGCCAGACTGCCTGGGCTCGTAATCTTACCTAGCTACTGCAGTTTCATTATTTGTAAAATAGGATAATAATAGAATCTACTTCATTGGCCTATTTTGAGGATGAAGTGAAATAACTTTCTCAAAGTGCCCTTCACCTGCTAAGAGCTACATAGGTGCTTACCAATACAATTACTATCACTAGTGGTATAAATCTATACAGTTCAACCATCTCGAACAGGATCCTGGCCTCTAACCACCTTAAGGCTGGGATCTGCACTTGATTTGTTTTGTCCCCTACAGAGCACGGCATAGTGCCTAAGACACAATGACATGCAAAAGTAATGAGTATAACATTCATTAGTGTTTTTAGATGTTTGTATTTTAAGGGTAGAGTTCTTGGGCAGCAGGGAAGGGAAGAAGGCAAGACCAGGGTTGAAGAAACGGGTCATTCTCTAGACTGGTCTCCGTCAAAGTCACCAGTGGCTCAAGGAACAGAATTAAATGGATTGGCCAAATGCAGATAAATGTCACCAACAAGGGAGCTTCATTCATTAGAAAGAGAGAGGCGGTGAGAGACTCACTCCTTCAGAAGGAGAGACACAAGAACTATCACATGACCAAGCAAGCCTACTCCTGGGCAAATACCTAGAGAAAACTGTAATTCAAAGATACATTCACCCCAATAGTCATTGTAGCACTATTTAAAATAGCCAAACCATGTAAGCAACCCAAATATCCATCAACAGATGAATGGATAAAGAAGATGTAGTACATATATACAATGGAATATTACTCAGCCATAAAAAAACAAATAATGCCATTTGTAGCAACATGGATGGACCTAGAGATTCTCAAACTGAGTGGAGTAAGTCAGACAGGGAAAGACAAACATCATATGCCACTGCTTATATGTGGGATCTAAAAAAGGGGAGTGCAAACGAACTTATTTACAAAAGAGAAGTAGAGTCACAGATGCAGAAAACAAACTTAAGAGTTACCAGGGGATGGCTGGGAGGGATAAACTGGGAGACTCGGACTGACATATACAAGCTGCTATATATAAAGGAGGTAATAAGCACCCGCTGTATAGCACAGGAAACTCTACTCAATACTCTGAAATGACCTACATGGGAAAAGAACTCTTTTTTTTTTTTTTTATTTTTAAACTTTACAATATTGTATTGGTTTTGCCATATATCAAAATGAATCCGTCACAGGCATACATGTGTTCCCCATCCTGAACCCTCCTCCCTCCTCCCTCCCCATACCATCCCTCTGGGTCATCCCAGTGCACCAGCCCCAAGCATCCAGTATTGTGCATCGAACCTGGACTGGCAACTCGTTTCATATATGATATTATACATATTTCAATGCCATTCTCCCAAATCTTCCCACCCTCTCCCTCTCCCCCAGAGTCCATAAGACTGTTCTATACATCAGTGTCTCTTTTGCTGTCTCATATACAGGGTTATCGTTACCATCTTTCTAAATTCCATATATATGTGTTAGTATACTGTATTGGTGTTTTTCTTTCTGGCTTACTTCACTCTGTATAATAGGCTCCAGTTTCATCCACCTCATTAGAACTGATTCAAATGTATTCTTTTTAATGGCTGAGTAATACTTCATTGTGTATATGTACCACAGCTTTATTATCCATTCATTTGCTGATGGACATCTAGGTCGCTTCCATGTCCTGGCTATTATAAACAGTGCTGCGATGAACATTGGGGTACACGTGTCTCTTTCCATTCTGGTTTCCTCAGTGTGTATGCCCAGCAGTGGGATTGCTGGATCATAAGGCAGGTCTATTTCCAGGTTTTTAAGGAATCTCCACACTGTTCTCCATAGTGGCTGTACTAGTTTGCATTCCCACCAACAGTGTAAGAGGGTTCCCTTTTCTCCACACCCTCTCCAGCATTTATTACTTGTAGACTTTTGGATCGCAGCCATTCTGACTGGTGTGAAATGGTACCTCATAGTGGTTTTGATTTGCATTTCTCTGATAATGAGTGACGTTGAGCATCTTTTCATGTGTTTGTTAGCCATCTGTATGTCTTCTTTGGAGAAATGTCTATTTAGTTCTTTGGCCCATTTTTTGATTGGGTCATTTATTTTTCTGGAATTGAGCTGTAGGAGTGGCTTGTATATTTTTGAGAATAGTTGTTTGTCAGTTGCTTCATTTGCTATTATTTTCTCCCATTCTGAAGGCTGTCTTTTCACCTTGCTAATAGTTTCCTTTGTTGTGCAGAAGCTTTTAAGTTTAATTATGTCCCACTTGTTTATTTTTGCTTTTATTTCCAATATTCTGGGAGGTGGGTCATAGAGGATCCTGCTGTGATGTATGTCAGAGAGTGTTTTGCCTATGTTCTCCTCTAGGAGTTTTATAGTATCTGGTCTTACGTTTAGATCTTTAATCCATTTTGAGTTTATTTTTGTGTATGGTGTTAGAAAGTGGTCTAGTTTCATTCTTTTACAAGTGGTTGACCAGTTTTCCCAGCACCACTTGTTGAAGAGATTGTCTTTAATCCATTGTATATTCTTGCCTCCTTTGTCAAAGATAAGGTGTCCATATGTGCGTGGATTAATCTCCAGGCTTTCTATTTTGTTCCATTGATCTATATTTCTGTCTTTGTGCCAGTACCATACTGTCTTGATGACTGTGGCTTTGTAGTAGAGCCTGAAGTCAGGCAGGTTGATTCCTCCAGTTCCATTCTTCTTTCTTAAGATAGCTTTGGCTATTCGAGGTTTTTTTGTATTTCCATACAAATTGGGAAATTATTTGTTCTAGCTCTGTAAAGAATACCATTGGTAGCTTGATAGGGATTGCATTGAATCTATAAATTGCTTTGGGTAGTATACTCATTTTCACTATATTGATTCTTCCAATCCATGAACATGGTATATTTCTCCATCTATTAGTGTCCTCTTTGATTTCTTTCACCAGTGTTTTATAGTTTTCTATATATAGGTCTTTAGTTTCTTTAGGTAGATATATTCCTAAGTATTTTATTCTTTCCGTTGCAATGGTGAATGGAATTGTTTCCTTAATTTCTCTTTCTGTTTTCTCGTTATTAGTGTATAGGAATGCAAGGGATTTCTGTGTGTTGATTTTATATCCTGCAACTTTACTATAATCATTGATTATTTCTAGTAATTTTCTGGTGGAGTCTTTAGGGTTTTTTATGTAGAGGATCATGTCATCTGCAAACAGTGAGAGTTTTACTTCTTCTTTTCCAATTGGATTCCTTTTATTTCTTTTTCTGCTCTGATTGCTGTGGCCACAACTTCCAAAACTATGTTGAATAGTAATGGAATATAATACTCTGAAATGGCCTACATGGGAAAAGAATTCTAAAAAAAAAAAAAAAAGAGTGGATATATGTATATGTATAACTGATTCATTGTACTGTACACCTGAAAGTAACATTGTAAATCAACTATTCTACAATAAAATTTTTTTTAAAAAGGAGAGACTCAATGTAAGATAGAACTAAGCTATATTGGACCCATTTATTTTAAGTGAAAGCAATAGTATGTGTCTGTAGGGCCCAGAATGCCAGTAATATCCAGAGCAATGTGACAGAGTGGACAGAGGTTTTGTGGTCAGAAAAATACATATAAAAATCCTGCCTCCACATGTGGTTAGTTATGTGACCTTGGGACAAGATCTAAGCATTTCTGTAAAATGGGAATAAGCATACCTAACATTTAGGACTGGTAGAAGGCTTAACAATAAATAGCCAGTCTAATGTTGTACCTACAGCAGATGCTCAGCACTTGGCATTTACTCCTGCTCTTGTTATTGTTATACTTGGCAGGTTAGAGAGTAGCCTGTGAGCATAAGATTCAATTCCAAGTCCTAGGGATCATGGGCCTGGCACAACCTGGGATGATGCTGGACTGGCCAAGGTTGGACCCAGTAACTGATGCTGGCAAGTATGGAGAAGACAGAGTCAGGGACTTCACTCAGCCCTTCCATCTTAACATTTTTGCATACAAACTGACCACCCAAATATTCTGTGCCCTAAGAAGAGCTCTACCTTCCTTATTGTAATCACCCATCCAGAAAACATAATCCTGTGGTGCTTTTTTGGAAGGTAAGTTAAGCTGGGGACTGGGGCAAGGACAGGATAGAAGAAGCTAAGCCAGTTAAAGAGTAGAGATATTTGGGAAAATGAGAGACCATTGAGTTGAAGTGGTGTAATCCCACAACGGCTTGCTGAAAAATGAGAAAATCATTCAATATACTTTGCCAAACAGCTGCTTTGATTGACATTTTTTTTAAGCAGGAGCCAACCAAGTTGTCCAGCTGTCAGAATAGTGTAGCCAAAGTCACAGGCTATGTTGCTCTAAGAAATAAAGGATGTTTTGCACAAGATTGCTTAATAGGCCAAAGAATGACATTAGGAATTCTAAAGGGAAAGATGGAGGAAATACAAGTAAGCAGGTTTTCCAAAGCTATTTCTATCTATGTATTACTGGAGGAACCCCGAGTTCTTTTGATTTATGTAAAGACACAGTCACAAACAAGGAGGGACTCCAAAGAGAATACAACAATTCGAAGTATTTTTCCAGAAATCCAACTGCACCAAGCTGGGGCTATTTAGAAGTTCTCAGAGCCAGTGATTTAAATGTATTATCCTTTTACTATAGGTGTTTGTCATTGAAGGGCTTCTGGAGCTTTTCCCCTCCACCTTTTCTTCTAAGAAGACAGGGAGCCAAGACAGAAATTAGCTGAACAAAGGGACAGTTCATTTTGTGAACTGTTTGTGAACTGGAGGCAAAACATGCCTCCGTTTGCTTGTTTTTTCTTTTTTTCTTTCTTTTCTTCTTCTAAACTATTTGTAAGCTTCACCTGTACGTTAAAATACATTCCTCATTCTGAATTGGTTGCTAAGAACTGAAACTAAAAAGGGAGGCTTGGAGAGAAGACAAGCCTTTAGGGGCAGGATAGTCTACAGAAAGCAACTGACCAAATTAGGGCTTTCTCCTTATTCATCTGCCAGGCCCCGAGGCCTTCCCAATGCCCTAGCTTCACAGGATTGCATATCCTAGGGACAATTTAAAAATATATAAATTTTACTTTTATCAAAGCAATTCATGTTCACATTTTAAAAATCAAATACAACTAAGAGGTCTATAATGAAAAACTGCATTCCCCTGGCCCACCCCACAGTCTGGCCCCAGGCAACAACTTAAAACACTTGAATTGTTTCTTCTGGCATCCATCTCCACATCTCTCATAATAGACTCTCAGTGCTCTTTTTCTTGATTTCTCTTTTGAAGTTATCTTTTATTAATTTCCTGGCATTTTAGTTGATGATTTAGCTCTCATTATCACTCCACCTCTTTCTTTCCAATATAACTATTGTTTCAGTTGTCTATTTGGGGATAACAAATCACCCCCAAATTAGCCTCATAAGGAAATAATGATTTCTTAGTTTTGTGATGCTCTGTGTCAACTGGGTGGTTCTTCTGGCTTCACTTATGTAACTGCATTCAGCTGGTGGACTGGGGGGAGCAGGGTTTTCCCTCGGAGTGCCTTATTTCTCCTCCACATGCCTCACTTGGGCTTCCTCAGAACATGGTGGTCTCAAGGCAGCATTCTAAGAGGAAGCATTCCTAGAGTCTGAACATGGAAGCTACAAGATCTCTTAAAATCTAGCCTCACAAGGCTTCAGCATTCTCTTCTACTACAGTGTGTGGGCCCATGTAAGGGACATGCATGCTCAGTCACTCAGTCATGCCTGACTCTTCGCAACACCATGGACAGTAGCCTGCCAGGCTCCTCTTGTTCATGAGATTGTTCCAGGGAAGAATCCTGGAGTGGGTTGCCATTTCCTCCTCCAGGGGATCTTCCTGGCCCAGGGATCGAACCTGTGTCTCTTGCATTGGCAGGCAGATTCTTTACCACTGTGCCACCTGGGAAGCCCCATGTAAGGGACAGGGTAAGCCTAAACTCTGGGGTAGGAGAAATCAACTCCACACCTTGGTGTGAAGAGTGACAAAATCTCATTGGGGAAGGCAGACAGGATGGGAGATATTTGGAAATAAATTACCACAGCTATAGCTAACTATGTTTAATCAACAGCAGTATTTAAGTTATTGCTCAAATATTGTATAAGACAGGGACAGATTCTACAGGCAGAGTTCCATTTTTCACAACCTATTTATTCTTCCTAGAGTTAGTGATTACTTTGTTTTATATTTGCTTTTGACTTGAGTGGTCTTCAGTGTACCCATCCTTAGTTTTTTTTTCCATTAGATCAATTAAATGTTCACTTTTCAAATGTAACAGACTGCCAGAAGAGCCTCTTCCCCAGAAATTTCTATCTTCCATCTACCTCTTGCAGTCTGAACTGGCTTCTCTCTGCATCTGCTGCATAGCTGCCATCTCATGACTTCACTCAATGCTTTCATCGTGTGTTGGGTTTCTCTTCCCTGAATGCTTTCTTTAAAAAAAAAAAAAAATCCTGTATTTTGCACATCTCCAATAGCTTGTTAATACAGGTGGAGGAGGAATAAACATTTTAAGTCCTCCTTTTCTAAGCATCTTTAATCTCCAAAATAAAAAGAAAATCTCTGGGGACATCGGGCATAGAAAATTGAAATTATGACTTTACAACATCAAGTTTTCATAATGCCAAAGAAGAGTGGGGGTAGTTTTGTGAGGTCAATATAACTGCACAGGGAGTGCTATTAAGTGCAGAGTTTAAAAGGATACATGTAAAGTGGGGAGACAATGAAGGTAATCAACTGGTCAGAAAAGAATCATTAGATTTACACGATTTTTACAATAAGTGTGAAGGATAACCCAGAAGGCTTACTTAGTTTTATAAGATTCAAGAAGGAAGTATTGGAACTCATGAGCAAAATTTTTATGTGAAAATATATAATGGTATGATTATAAGAAAATATGTAATGGTATATAATTTTTAATGAAAATTAAGCTTCACTACCTATTTTTTATAGTTATCTTTTAAAACTTTTTATTTTGTATTGAGGTATAGCTGATTAGCAATTCTGTGATAGTTTCAGGTGAACAGTGGTAAGACTCAGGCATAAATATACATGTTTCCATTCTCCCCCATACTCCCCTTCCCATCTAGCTGCCAAATTACATTGAGCAGAGTTCCATGTGCTATACACTGAACTTCGTGGCTCCTTGTTGGTTATTCATTTTTAAATATAGCAGTGCCCATCCCAAACTCCCTAACTATTCCTTCCCCCTATCCTTCCCCTGCTGCTGCTGCTGCTGCTAAGTCGCTTCAGTCGTGTCCGACTCTGTGCGACCCCATAGACGGCAGCCCACCAGGCTCCCCCGTCCCTGGGATTCTCCAGGCAAGAACACTGGAGTGGGTTGCCATTTCCTTCTCCAATGCATGAAAGTGAAAAGGGAAAGGGAAGTCGCTCAGTCGTGTCTGACTCTTAGCGACCCCATGGACTGCAGCCTAGGCAACCGTAAGTTCATTCTCTATGAGTCTTCTGCTATTTTGTAAGTTCATTTGTATCATTTCTATTTAGATTCCACATATAAGAGATGTCATATGATAGTTCTCCTCTGACTTACTTCACCCAGTATGGCAATCTCTAGGTCCGTCCATGTTGCTACAAATGGCATAATTTCATGCATTTTAATGGATGAGTAACATTCCATTATATATAGGTACCACATCTTATTTATCCATTCCTCTGTTGATAGACATTAAGGTTGCTTCCATGTCCTGGCTATTGTAAATAGTGCTGCAGTGAGCACTGGGGTGCATGTATCTTTTTGAATTATGCTTTTCTCTGTATATATGCCCAGGAGTGGGATTGCTAGATTGTATGGCAGAAGATCATATCTATTTTTTAGTTTCTTAAGGAACCTCCATACTGTTCTCCATAGTGGCTGTACCAACTTAAATTCCCACGAACCATATAGGAGGGTCCCTTTTCTCCACACCCTCTCCAGCATTTGTTGTTTGTAGATTTTTTGATGACAGCCATTCTGACGGGAATGAGGTGATACATCATTGCAGTTTTGATTTGCATTTCTCTACTAATTAGTGATGTTGAGCATCTTTTCATGTGTTTTTTTAACCTATTGTATCTCTTCTTTGGAGAAATGTCAATTAGTCATAAAAGGATGAAATAATGCTATTTGTAGCAACTTAAATGGACCTTGAGATTGTCATACTGAGTGAAGTTAAGTCAAAGACAAATCATAGATATTGCTTATATGTGGGAATACAAAGAAAGGCTACAAATGAATCTATCTACAAAATAGAAATGGAGTTCAGTTCAGTTGCTCAGTCATGTCTGACTCTGAGACCCCATGAATCACGGCATGCCAGGCCTCCCTGTCCATCAGCAACTCCCGGAGTTCAGTCAAACTCATGCCCATCGAGTCGGTGATGCCACCCAGCCATTTCACCCTCTGTCGTCCCCTTTCCCTCCTGAACCCAATCCCTCCCAGCATCAGAGTTTTTTCCAATGAGTCAACTCTTTGCATGAGGTGGCCAAAGTACTGGAGTTTCAGCTTCAGCATCAGTCCTTCCAATGAACACCCAGGACTGATCTCCTTTACAATGGACTGGTCAGATCTCCTTACAGTCCAAGGGACTCTCAAGAGTCTTCTCCAACACCACAGTTCAAAAGCTTCAATTCTTTGGTGCTCAGCTTTCTTCACAGTCCAACTCTCACATCCATACATGACCACTGGAAAAACCATAGCCTTGACTAGACAGACCTTTGTTGGCAAAGTAATGTCTCTGCTTTTCAATATGCTATCTAGGTTGGTCATAACTTTCCTTCCAAGGAGCAAGCATCTTTTAATTTCATGGCTGCTATCACCATCTGCAGTGATTTTAGAGCCCAGAAAAATAAAATCTGACACTGTTTCCACTGTTTCCCCATCTATTGCTCATGAAGTGATGGGACCGGATGCCATGATCTTCGTTTCTGAATGTTGAGGTTTAAGCCAACTTTTTCACTCTCCTGTTTCACTTTCATCAAGAGGCTTTTTAGTTCCTCTTCACTTTCTGCCATAAGGGTGGTGTCATCTGTGTATCTGAGGTTATTGAGATTTCTCCTGGCAATCTTGATTCCAGTTTGTGCTTCTTCCAGTCCAGCATTTCTCATGATGTACTCTGCATAGAAGTTAAATAAGCAGGGTGACAATATACAGCCTTGACATACTCCTTTTCCTATTTGGAACCAGTCTGTTGTTCCATGTCCAGTTCTAACTGTTGCTTCCAGACCTGCATACAAATTTCTCAAGAGGCAGATCAGATGGTCTGGTATTCCCATCTCTTGAAGAATTTTCCACAATTTATTGTGATCCACACAGACAAAGGCTTTGGTTAGTCAATAAAGCAGAAATAGATGTTTTTCTGAAACTCTCTTGCTTTTTCGATGATCCAGCAGATGTTGGCAATTTGATCTCTGATTCCTCTGCCTTTTCTAAAACCAGCTTGAACATCTGAAAGTTTACGTTTCACATATTGCTGAAGCCTGGCTTGGAGAATTTTGAGCATTACTTTACTAGCATGTGAGATGAGTGCAATTGTGCAGTAGTTTGAGCATTCTTTGCCATTGCCTTTCTTTGAGATTGGAAGGAAAACTGACCTTTTCCAGCCCTGTGGCCACTGCTGAGTTTTCCAAATTTGCTGGCATATTGAGTGTAGCACTTTCACAGCATCATCTTTCAGGATTTGAAATAGCTCAACTGGAATTCCATCACCTCCACTAGCTTTGTTTGTAGTGATGCTTCAGAAAGTAAACTTATGGTTACTGGGTGGAAAGGGCAAGGTTCCGGGGAAGGGATAAATTGCAAAATTGGGACTGACATAAACACACTACTATATATAAAACTGATAACTAATAAGAGTCTGCTGCTGCTGCTGCTAAGTCGCTTCAGTCGTGTCCATCTCTGTGCAACCCCATAGACGGCAGCCCACCAGGCTCCCCCGTCCCTGGGATTCTCCAGGCAAGAACACTGGAGTGGGTTTCCATTTCATTCTCCAATGCATGAAAGTGAAAAGTGAAAGTGAAGTCGCTCAGTCGTGTCCAACTCTTAGCAACCCCATGGACTGCAGCCTACCAGGCTCCTCTGCTGCTGCTGCTGCTAAGTCGCTTCAGTCGTGTCCGACTCTGTGCGACCCCATAGATGGCAGCCCACCAAGCTCCTCAGTCCCTGGGATTCTCCAGGCAAGAACACTGGAGTGGGTTGCCATTTCCTTCTCCAATGCATGAAAGTGAAAAGTGAAAGGAAAGTCGCTCAGTCACATCTGGCTCTTTGTGACCCCATGGACTGTAGCCTACCAGGCTCCTCTGCCCATGGGATTTTCCAGGCAAGAGTACTGGAGTGGGGTGCCATTGCCTTCTCCCTCTACTGAATAGTAATTATAAACCAACTATATCCCAATCAAAACTTTTTAAAAAGAGAATATTTTCACCTCTGATAGGGGCATCAGATACATGGATTTGTGGATACCATCACTATCCACTGATAACTTGTTCTCTCCTTTCAGATATAGTGGAGGGTTATGATTCCCCACTCCTCGAGGTTTCGATTGGCCGTTTAATTTGCTTTGATCATGATATGTCACTAGAAGTAGTATGTATCATTTTGAGTTTAAAACAGTTAATTGTCTTTGCATGACTTTCCAGTATGATCTTCCAGTCACTGCAATCGAGTAAACCCATTCTGATACATAAAAGCAACATTAAAATAAAACTGATGTTATTTGTCACTGCAGCATAACCCAGCCTAATCCAAATAAAACAAGAAAACGGAAACCAAACAGTAGAAGTGATCATAAGAAAACATTAAGGAGTTTTTAATGTGTTTCCTGGCCTTTAAAAGTTATAAAAGGCAATATGTATACTAATTAAAAACACAATCTTGGAGTTTGAGACCTGGGTTTGAATCCTGATTACTACTTACCATATGAGTAACTTTGGGCAAAATTTAGCTCTTTTTGTTCTTGGATTTCTGGTTTGTAGATTTCAGATATTCAGGCCTACTTCACAGATTTGTGGGAAATTAAATTAAATAATGTAGGTCAGGTGTCTACACAGTGTTTATAATGCAACCTTTTGAATAAATGCTTATTGCTGTTGTTTTTATTAAGAGAACTTTCCAAATATAGCCTCAAAATTCTGCCAGAAATCTTGTAAGATAGAAAATACTCTCTTGATTCACCTTCAAAAGGAATGTGCTGCAAAAATATATATTGCACTTAATGTCTATCCCAGATAGTTTCATAGGTCAAATGATAAAATTGAATATTTTGGGAATTCTAAGATAAAAAAAAAGATGAGAAAAATAATATGTCCATGAAACATGAAATACATTTTAAGCTTTTCTTTTTGCAAAATAAGATTATCAGAATGGCAGATTTGGGGGGAATCTATATATAGTGTACCTGACTACACCAAAACATTTGACAATGTCTCCCTTTAACACCTATAGATTAAAGAATAGAGAAATGAAGATATCTTAACAACAAAGTCCAATGGATTTATAACTGAAAGGGCCAATACTACTATATGTCAATGGAGACATGGCACAGCACTCTGTCTTTGACCCATATCACTCATTCATTCATTCAAAAGTCATTTATTTAACACCTACTACCTAACAGGTATTATGCTAGGTACCTTGGGTGTAGCAAGGCACAAGCAGACTGTTGTTCATTTTCTTTAAATTGAAGACTTACATAAAGGCATAGAATGTTGAATCAAATCCTCTTTGACACAAAATTGGGCCAGAGAGTAAATGCATTGAAAAGAATAATCCAAATGCAAAATGATGCTAACAGATTATAGCAGTAGATCAATTCCAGCATTTCATTGTGTTACTCTCAAGAATTTATTTGATCTCGCTAAGCCTCAGCTTTCTTGTGGATAAAATGGAGACAATGATATCAGCTGATTGACTTGTTTTGAGCTTTTAAGATAATGTATGTAAAGAATATAGCATAACGCCTGGAATATACTAGATGCTTAAAATGTAATCGCTTTTATTGCCATGGGAATTATCTTTCCACACAGTCATTTGTTCATGCATGCAAGGATTCTCAAAATGCACCAGAAGGCCAAGAGAAGTAAGGTGAATGGTTCAAGGTCAAATAATGAGAAACTGACAGGATCAGAACTTAAAGTCATTTTCCTCCTACTTCTGATTAAAAATTTAATACTCTGGCAGTGACCAATATTTGATATTCAAATGCCTGTCATAAAGAATGCAGTTACTGAAACAATTTCAAGGTACAATAATTGGAGAGTGCCAGGAGAGCCTTTGGAGCTCAAAGGGAAATTTTGTTAGCCACATGGGAATTTCTGTTTCTGTTATTTTAAACTAGTTGCTTATTGGAAACCAATATTGCATTACAAAAAAAACAAAAACAAAAACTGGTGATATTCCTTTCATGGGGAAATCATCCTACCATTTCAAGAAAGTCCTTTTCTATAATTGCACACAAGTTAGATGAAGGAGAAAAGTTGGTACAACATGAAACGTCTTTCTCTTGGCAATCAAAAGGGTGAATAAGCTGGATGATGTGAAACGAAGTAAAACCGAGCATCTTACACAATCCTTACGGCAACCCAATGATGAAAGTAGTTCATGTCCTCATTTCTGTAGTGAGAAAATTGGCTCAGAGGGGTCATGTGGCTTTTCAATTCACCCAACTAGTAAATATTAATACTTGTTGCTGTCACTGTTTAGTTGCTCAGTCGTGTCTGACTCTTTGCAACCCCATGGACTGTAGCCCACCAGGTTCCTCTGTCCGTGGGATTTCCAAGACAAGAATACTGGAGTGGGTTGCCATTTCCTCCTCCAGGGGATCTTCCCGACCCGGGGATGGAACCTGCGTCTGTTGCATCTCCTGCATTGGTGGGCAGATTCTTTACCACTGAGCCACCTAGGAAGTCCAGTAAATACTTGAGAGAGACACAACTCCAGGTCTTTGGGATTCCATCTCTCATGCTCTTTCTCTTCTTCCATATTGCCTCTAGTATGTTCTTCTGCTTGTGATGAGCTCCTGAGTCCCTCCTTAGCATTACCTCAAAACTATTTGCTCAGGAGCTATGTCATACTTGGATAATTCACACTCCTTAGACAACAGCCCCTTCTGTAAGGCCTTTTCTTTGTTATGTCAATAGAAAAGCAGTGCAGATCTTAAGAAATAGATTTTTAAGCTATTAAAATCTTACTATCTTAACAATACTATTTTGTGTTTATATGCATTCATACTTTTAAGTAATTGTAATCATACTCTCTACATAATTTTGAATCATTTGTTCCCTCATTAAACTCATATTTACTGAGTATTTATGTGCCAGGCATCATTCCAGCAGTGAGAACTACATACAGCAGAAAACAACAAAGTCCTTGATCTCTTTGAGATTACATGTGCTAAAGGAGACAGATAACAAACAATATAAATAAGATATATATTGGACTTTAGATGATAAGTGCTAAAGAAGAAATTTAAAAGGAAAAACAGGCAAAAGGGATGGAAGTTTAGGTGGAGGTAAAAGGACCAATTGAAATTTTAGATAGATTCCAGGAAACACTTTGCTGAAAAGTTAACAACTGGAAAAAGACCTACAGGAAGTGAGAGAGTGAGTCCAATCCGTGGTCTGGCAGGCCAACAGGATGACTCCATGGCACCATTTGCCCCTTGGCTTGATTTCCACATGATATGTGGCAAAAGGGAGTTTGCAGATATTGACCCAAAGACCAAAAGATTATGCATAGGGGCCTAACCAAATCACCTCAGCCCCATAAAAGCTGAGTTTTCTCCAGCTGATAGCAAGCGAAAGTGGAGAACAACATTAGGGAAGTTCTCTAATGCTGTGATGGAGGGAGCCACATGGAACAACCTGGGAGAAGCCTCTAGAGATGAGAGTGAACCCCCTAGTCTACAGCTGGCAAGAAGATGAAAACCTCAGTCCTACAAATTTGAAAAACTGAATTATGTCAATGACCTGAAAGAACCTGGAAGCAGGTTCTTCCCTAGAGTCCCCAGGTAAGAGTCTTGCCAGTAATGCAACACAGGAATACAGCCAAAATTTCATAATAAATTTAAGTGGAATAAAATCTCTAAAAATCATGAACCACTACAGTGTATACTTGTAAGCTATATAATACCATACTTCAACAATATCTCAATCCGTTCATCTTAATTTCAGTGTGTGTGGAGCTGACTGAGCCAATGTGAAGAAGTGAGCACACAGAGGTATGGGCATTGTCTCATGCTTGTATTCCTGATGATAAGGAGATTGTCATTAGCTACACAATATTCTCACGAGCACCACGATTTATTTAGACCTTCCCTTCTGACAAATTCTGCCACTTCGATTTTTTTATTATTAGACAGTGCAGCAACAAGTACCTTCATTCATATAGCATTTTCTCCTTAATCGGCTAATTTGTCTTTCCAAAGATTGCTACTTTACAATACATGGGTCTCAATTTCCCTGGACTCTTGCAAGCATTCAGTATCATCACTTTTAATTTTCCCTGTTTTAATAAGTAAAAGAATAGCAACAGTTAAAGTCTTTTCCATGAATACTCACAAGAATGAAGATTTCTCTGTTTCCTCATAGCATTTCCATTCATTGATTTTTGAAAGAGGTAATGTTGCTTATTGAGTTACTGACAGGTAAGACAACCAATAGAAAGAGGTTTCAGACCTGATTTGGATTGTGACTTGTTCTTCTTCAATCCCCTTATAGCTTCAGTTCTTCACCTAGAAAAGGAAGATGAAGTCTGGCATCCTATCAAAACAATATTTATAAAACATTTACAGAAGTGCCTCCTTGCGTTTCTTCCTATAAACCTACATATATATTTTCCTTTTTAAAAAAAGTATTGTACAGTACAAGTAACTCTATTAGATTAAGTAATCCTCACGCTCTGTAACTGAGTAAGTTACTTCACCTCTTTGTAGCTTAGTTTCTGAATCTACATAATGATGAACTTGAAGTAATTTTCTAGCCAATTCCTGCATGCTATGAGTGTCTATGATCTTACATAAAACTTACCTACAGAACTTAGGGCTCTGGTAAATCTTATCCTTTATGCAGGTACAATGGGTCTATATTTGACCCCAAAATTAGTTATTTCTGATCAATTCCCTCAAATACTCCTTTTACAGTTCCCTATTCTATTCTTTTTCCTCTATCACCTTTTCAAATATTGCATCTTAACTTTTAAGGTGAAAAATTAAACCTAAGTGTTGTCTTCTCTACAGTAAATATGTAGAGAAGACATATGAAATGCATATTTATAATACTGAAAACATAACTCCAAAACAGCCTTCTGAGAAATTTAACAAAGGTTCAAACAGTGAAAACACAAAGGGAAAATGACATTCCCAAATTGGTTCTTAAAAATCTAGTAATGAGTGCATCAATAACCACAGATAAAATTGAACAGGTGTCAGAGGAACATCATTAAAGAAGAAATCTGGCTACAAACTTTCAAAGGCAAGGACATTACTTTGCTTTTAAAAATATTTCTTAAATAAATATATGTTTCAAAGAAGAGCTCTGGGAAGCTTTTCCATTCACGTGGAGGTTAGCATAATTTTAACATCAAACCTCAAAAAAACCACAGTAAAAGAAAACTATAGATCAATCTTTTTATTCCTATAGATATAAGAATTCTATATACAACATTATTAGATGCTGTCAAGCAGGATAAAAACAGAACACTCTGAAATTACCCAGTGAGGTTTATTCCAGGAATTCAAGGATGGTGTAATATATTTATTACATTAACAATTAAATGAACTTTAATGAAATTCAACATTGTTTGTGATTATAAAGCTTTTATAAACAGAATGCAGAACAAAAGTTCCTTAACATGATAGAGTTTTTAAAAACCAGATTCTAGCAGTAAACATCAGCATAAAAATAATATTGGAAAGGAAAATGTAATCATTATTTGAAAATGATATAATTATCTACCTAAGGGCAAGGGCCATGTCTCCTTGCTTAACACGATGGCCTGAATGTCTAATACCTTCTGGAAAATAGTAGGAGTTAAAATATTTATTGAGAGACAAAAAACATGGAAATATTAACTAAAATTGTTCAACATAATTTAAAAAGGAAGCAAATATGAAAATCTATGGTATTCATGTAGAGAAATAATAGATGGAATAAAATTACAACTTATGGAAGAAATGTACAGAACCTCTATAAAAAACACTCTGAAAGAAGACTTGAATATTGCTGAGACATTAATCTCTACAGATAAGAAGATGCAAATAAGTAAAAATGTGAATTCTCTCAAGCTAGAATTTCACAGACTGCCATAATTGCAAGGAATTTTTTTCAAAGTTGAAAACTGATCAAAATTTCATTTCAAAAATTATGGTTGAGAGCCACAAAAAGAATACATAATAGAGAAGAAGAAGTGGGGACATTTGCCATTGGAGATATCAAAATGCACTATAAATGAGTATCTTTAAACTGTAGCACAGATCCAGCAATGTGTGTGGCTATTAAAGACATAAAAAGAAAATCTAGAAATGGACCCAAGATTTATGAGAATGTAAAATACGATATAGCTGTAATAAGAGAATGGTGAGAACAAGTAATAGAAAAGAACTTCCAAGTATCTCATGAAATTTCAGTGCCTTAAGAATAGAGAAAGGATTCGGAAAATGTCCAGAAAGAAAGACAAAAACACAAGAGATCAAGAATCAGAACAGCACTGGACTTTTTAACACCATGGATGGCTGCAGACCAAGTTCGATGCATGAACTAGGGCACTCAAAGCCGGTGCACTGGGACATCCCAGCGGGATGGGACGGGACAGAGGTGTGAGAGGTGTTCAGGCCAGGGGGACAAATGTACACCCGTGGCTGATTCATGTCAATGTATGGCAAAACCCACCACAATACTGTAAAGCAATTAGCCTCCAATTTTAATAAATAAATTAATTTTTAAAAATGCCTTTAAAGTTCCAAGGTAAAAACTGTTTCCAGCCTAGAGTTACTCACACAAGCAAATTACAAAATCAAGTTTGAGTGTAGAAAACCATACTTTTAGACATACAAGTTTTCAAAGATAAACTAATTCCATGTACTCTTTCTCAGTATTATACTGGAGTTAGGTCTTACAACAAAATTGTGGAAAAGGATGAAATGATGACTAGGAAAAGAGACAAGCTGAAACACAGGGGAGCTGCAACGGGAATTTCAATAATGGGGAGAGGAGGTTCTAGGATGATATTTGTACAATAAGCCCACATATCAACTAAATGAGATTGGAACACAAGGATGGACACAAGTTGCTCAGTCGTGTCCGACTCTTTGCAACCCCGTGGACTGTAGCCCACCAGGCTCCTCCATCAATGGGATTCTCCAGGCAAGAATACTAGAGTGGGTTGCCATTTCCTTCTCCAGGGGATCTTCCCGACCCAGGGATCGAACCCAGGTCTCCCACATTGCAGGCAGATGCTTTAACCTCTGAGCCAGCAGGGAAGCCCAAAGGAAATTATAAATCAGCTATAATATTTACCTTAAGAGTTGTATATTCATGCAGAAATTTTGGTGACAAAGACTTGCAGACATAGAAAATTAAGTGCAAAGCCCCAAAAGAGGTAATTATTAACTCCAGACAAAACAAAATGCAGAACCAGAAGGAAAACCTAAACTATGTAGTATACTTACTGAACTGTGAATAATATTTATGTAATAATGATGTAAATAGTGAATATAATTTTAGCCCCAAGTTATGATATATCTGCATTGAAAGGATGATCAAAGAGAACTGAATATGTCTGTACAGACAGGAAGACAGGATGGGATGAGGGGAAAATGGAACAAGAACTAGATCTTCCTCTTATCTAGTATAAAATCAGGAATTAATATCTGAAGCTTAAAAATCAAAAAAGGTGGGAGCGGGGTTCAGGATTGGGAACACGTGTACACCCGTGGTGGATTCATGTTGATGTATGGCAAAACCAATACAATATTGTAAAGTAATTAGCCTCTAATTAAAATAAATAAATTTAAATTAAAAAATAAATTAAAAAAATTAAAAAGGTAACACAGAAGCCTATCATTTAGAAACATGAAGTTAAATTAATTAAATATTAGAAGAAACCATTACAAGAGCTGAGTATGGTTATCTTTAGGTAGCAGGGCGGGAGGGTAAGAAAGATGGGACAGACTGATGCTATTCTTTACTAGTAAGCCTTCTTAGTGGAACTTCTATACTCTGCATATGTATTATTTCATTAAAAAGTAAAATAGTCAATATATATGAAGAAGAAATATAGATGGTCAACAGGCACATGAAAAGATGTTCACCACTGCTAATTACTACAGAAATACAAATTGAAACTACAATGAGGTACAAACTCACACTGGTCAACGACCATCATTAAAATGTTTACAAATAACAAATGCTAGAAAGGATGTGGAGAAAAGGGAACCCTCATACACAGTTGATCGGAATGTAAGTTGGTGCAGCCACTGTGGAAACAGTATGGAGATTCCTCTGAAAACTAAAAATAGAGTTATTGTAAGCTCTAACAATCCTATCTCTGGACATACATCCAGACAAAACTATAATTCAAAAAGATACATGTACCCCAATGTTCATAGCAGCACTGTTCACAATCATCAAGGCATGGAAACAACCTAAATGATCATCGACAGATGAATGGATAAAGAAGATGTAGTCCATATATACACTGTGATACTACTCAGCCATATGAAAGAATGAAATAATGCCATTTGCAAGCAACATGGATGCAAACAGAGATTATCATACTAAGTGAAGTAAGTCAGAAAGAGAAAGACAAATACCATATGATATCACTTACATGTGGACTCTGAAATATGACATAAATGAACCTATATACAAAAGAGAAATAGATGCATGGATGTACAGAACAGATTTGTTATTGCCAAGGGCAAGAGCTTAGGAAAGAGATGGAGTGGGAGGTTGGGGTTAGTGGAGGTAAGCCATAATATACAGAATGGATATACAACAAGGCCCTACTGGATAGCATAGCTGCTGCTGCTGCTGCTAAGTCACTTCAGTCGTGTCCGACTCTGTGTGACCCCACAGACGGCAGCCCACCAGGCTCCCCTGTCCAATTACCTTATTATAATTCATAATGGAAAAGAATATTTAAAAAATAATGTATATATAACTGAATCACTTTGCTATACAGCAGAAATTAACACAACACTAAAGTAAATATACTTCCAATAAAAATACTGATTAAAGAAAAGTCAAAAGATATGAACTGGAAAAATCAAAATAAATTTGAAAGGTTAATAATAAGCATCTACAAGGATGTAAAATTTCAATAAAGAATCAAGTATTCAAACTTAAAGAAGAAATTTTTCACATATTCAACTGGCAACAATTTACAAAATTGACAATAGCAAGAGTTTTAAAGAGGCAGAAAAGTGAGGACTCCCACAAAATGCTGGTAGAAATATATAAATTAGCCCACTTTTTCTGGAGAGAAAAAAATAGTAATTCACATCAAAACTTAAAACATACCCTGATCCAGCAAATCTGCTTCCATGGAAATCATGAGAAAACTTTTCAAAAATATATACAGAAAGACATTTATTAAAGCATTGTTTACAATGTAAAATTCCAAATTTTACATCTGTGTTTTAGTCAACCTGAATGATACAGATTAGGGTCTGCCTTCTGGCTATAAACCACACAAACATACACATACACACATATGTGTGTATACACATGGGAAAAAAAGATACATATACACATACATACAGGAGAAAAATCACCAAGTGCTACTCCCTTTTTCTAAATATGGACTTGCCTTAAAAATGTGTCTGTGTTTGACCACTCTTAAGCCTTTAGTTACAAGAGGAGCAACCCCACATCCAAGGAGCGGTGCCTGCACGGGCGCAGGAGGGCCAAGAGGAGCTACTCCACGTTCAAGGTCAGGAAGGGCGGCCGTGAGGAGATAGCCCTGGTCAAAGGTAAGAAGCAGCGGCTGTGCTTTGCTGGAGCAGCTGTGAAGAGATACCCCACGTCCAAGGTAAGAAAAACCCAAGTAAGACAGTAGGTGTTGCCAGAGGGCATCAGAGGGCATACACACTGAAACCATAATCACAGAAAACTAGTCAATCTAATCACACGAACCACAGCCTTGTCTAATTCAATGAAAATAAGCCATGCCATGTGGGGCCACCCAAGACGGGCGGGTCATGGTGGAGAGGTCTGACAGAATGTGGTCCACTGGAGAAGGGAATGGCAAACCACTTCAGTATTTTTGCCTTGAGAACCCCATGAATAGTATGAAAAGGCAAAATAATAGGATACTGAAAGAGGATCTCCCCAGGTTGGTAGGTGCCCAATATGCTATTAGAGATCAGTGGAGAAATAACTCCAGAAAGAATGAAGGGATGGAGCCAAAGCAAAAACAATACCCAGTTGTGGATGTGACTGGTGATGGAAGCAAGGTCCAATGCTGTAAAGAGCAATATTGCATAAGAACCTGGAATGTCAGGTTCATGAATCAAGGCAAATTGGAAGTGGTCAAACAAGAGATGGCAAGAGTGAACGTCGACATTCTAGGAATCAGCGAACTAAAATGGACTGGAATGGGTGAATTTAACTCAGATGATCGTTATATCTACTACTGTGGGCAGGAATCCCTTAGAGAAATTGAGAAGCCATCATGGTCAACAAAAGAATCTGAAATGCAGTACTTGGATGAAATCTCAAAAATGACAGAATGATCTCTGTTTGTTTCCAAGGCAAACCATTCAATATCACAATAATCCAAGTCTATGCCCCAACCAGTAACACTGAAGAAGCTGAAGTTGAACGGTTCTATGAAGACCTACAAGACCTTTTAGAACTAACACCCAAAAAAGATGTCCTTTTCATTATAGGGGACTGGAATGCAAAAGTAGGAAGTCAAGAAACACCTGGAGTAACAGGCAAATTTGGCCTTGGAATACGGAATGAGGCACGGCAAAGGCTAATACAGTTTTGCCAAAAGAACGCACTGTTCATCGCAAACACCCTCTTCCAACAACACAAGAGAAGACTCTACACATGGACATCACCAGATGGTCAACACCGAAATCAGACTGATTATATTCTTTGCAGCCAAAGATGAAGAAGCTCTATATAGTCAGCAAAAACAAGACCGGGAGCTGACTGTGGCTCAGATCATGAACTCCTTATTGCCAAATTCAGACTTAAATTGAAGAAAGTAGGGAAAACCACTAGACCATTCAGGTATGACCTAAATCAAATCCCTTATGATTAGACAGTAGAAGTGAGAAATAGATTTAAGGGACTACATCTGATAGATAGAGTGCCTGATGAACTATGGACAGAGGTTCATGACCTTGTATAGGAGACAGGGATCGAGACCATCCCCATGGAAAAGAAATGCAAAAAAGCAAAATGGCTGTCTGGGGAGGCCTTACAAATAGCTGTGAAAAAAGAGAAGTGAAAAGGAAAGGAGAAAAGGAAAGATATAAGCATCTGAATGCAGAGTTCCAAAGAATAGCAAGAAGAGATAAGAAAGCTTTCCTCAGCGATCAATGCAAAGAAATAGAGGAAAACAACAGAATGGGAAAGACTAGAGATCTCTTTAAGAAAATTAGAGATACCAAAGGAACATTTCATGAAAAGATGAGCTCGATAAAGGACAGAAATGGTATGGACCTAACAGAAGCAGAAGATATTAAGAAGACGTGGCAAGAATACACAGAAGAACTGTACAAAAAAAGATCTTCACAACCAAGATAATCACGATGGTGTGATCACTCACCTAAGGCCAAATATCCTGGATGTGAAGTCAAGTGGGCCTTAGAAATCATCACTACAAACAAAGCTAGTGGAGGTGATGGAATTCCAGTTGAGCTATTTCAAATCCTGGAAGATGATGCTGTGAAAGTGCTGCACTCAATATGACAGCAAATTTGGAAAACTCAGCAGTGGCCACAGGATTGGAAAAGGTCAGTTTTCATTCCAATCCCAAAGAAAGGCAATGCCAAAGAATGCTCAAACTACCGCACAATTGCACTCATCTCACATGCTAACAAGGTAATGCTCAAAATTCTCCAAGTCAGGCTTCAGCAATATGTGAACCGTGAACTTCCAGATGTTCAAGCTGGTTTTAGAAAAGGCAGAGGAACCAGAGATCAAATTGCCAACATCTGCTGGATCATTGAAAAAGCAAGAGTTCCAGAAAAACATCTATTTCTGCTTTATTGACTATGCCAAAGCCTTTGACTGTGTGGATCACAACACACTGTGGAAAATTCTGAAAGAGATGGGAATACCAGACCACCTGACCTGCCTCTTGAGAAACCTATATGCAGGTCAGGAAGCAACAGTTAGAACTGGACATGGAACAACAGACTGGTTCCAAATAGGAAAAGGAGTACGTCAAGGCTGTATATTGTCACCCTGCTTATTTAACTTCTATGCAGAGTACATCATGAGAAATGCTGGGCTGGAAGAAGCACAAGCTGGAATCAAGATTGCTGGGAGAAATCTCAATAACCTCAGATATGCAGATGACACCACCCTTATGGCAGAAAGTGAAGAGGAACTCAAAAGCCTCTTGATGAAGGTGAAAGTGGAGAGTGAAAAAGTTGGCTTAAAGCTCAACATTCAGAAATGAAGATCATGGCATCTGGTCCCATCACTTCATGGGAAATAGATGGGGACACAGTGGAAACAGTGTCAGACTTTATTTTTCTGGGCTCCAAAATCAGTGCAGATGGTGATTTCAGCCATGAAATTAAAAGATTCTTGCTCCTTGGAAGGAAAGTTATGACCAATCTAGATAGCATATTCAAAAACAGAGACATTACTTTGCCAACAAAGGTCTGTCTAGTCAAGGCTGTGGTTTTTCCAGTAGTCATGTATGGATGTGAGAGTTGGACTGTGAAGAAGGCTGAGCGCCGAAGAATTGATGCTTTTGAACTGTGGTGTTGGAGAAGACTCTGGAGACTCCCATGGACTGCAAGGGGATCCAACCAGTCCATTGTAAAGGAGATCAGTCCTGGGTGTTCTTTGGAAGGAAAGATGCTGAAACTGAAGCTCCAGTACTTTGGCCACCTGACGCAAAGAGTTGACTCATTGGAAAAGACTCTGATGCTGGGAGGGATTGGGGGCAGGAGGAGAAGGGGATGACAGAGGATGAGATGGCTGGATGACATCACTGACTCGATGGATGTGAGTTTGAGTGAATTCCAGGAGTTGGTGATGGACAGGGAGGCCTGGTGTGCTGAGATTCATGGGGTCGCAAAGTGTCAGACACAACTGAGTGACTGAACTGAACTGAAGCCTTTAGTTAATTTTTATATTTTATTTTGAAGTTTATATTTATCTGCAGAATTAGTTTTACATGAGCTCATTTGGCCAGTACTGGGAAGATAACCCCTAGGATTATAGACAATTTTCACTTCCACAAAGGTTCTTTTTTCTTTTTTTTTTTTTTTTTTTCAGAAGATGTATTTGCCAAGCACAGCTAAAGGAAATTTAGTTTCCCAGATTTTCAATCCTTCTCTTGGAACATATTCGGGGGGTGTTTCCTACAAAAGTTTTTCCCAGTAACTAGCCTAGTTAGCTTCAAGCATACACAGAAAACTACACCTGAAGTCATATTGAGCAACGTAACAGTGGCACTGGGGAACCATAGTGCTCAGAAACCAATTAGGGCAGAAGTAAGCAAGGGATTTTCTTTAACTGGCTAATGGTGACCATAAACAGACTCTGATGCTGGTCCCCCACTTTCTTCTTGAATTTGAACAAGGATCAATGACTAGCAGGACTAATCTGAGCCCTGGATGGCTTTCGCATTTGCATTACCTTATGCTTAGCAACAATCGCTCATCTATGACTCCCTGGCACAAGAAAATATGATACTTTGCAGCTACAAGGTATTTGTTAAAATCCCTGTGTTCCTTTTCCTCTTAAAAGGGCATGAGAACTTACTTGTTTTAACCCAGCATTTTACTCATCAGAAACCCACAGTCCAAAATAGGAAAGACCCACCCAAGACAACATAGGAAGAGCTAGAGCTGCAGTTAAGAGTGCAGTGGGGCTGACGCTCATTCTTGCAACTCTCAGCTACACAGTGTTTCAGAGACAATGCTGTGTGGTGAGTCCCTAATCTTTCTTAAGTTTAGGCTTTAATATTCTGAGTGGAAGAAAATAGTCTGCTCAGTGATGTGATCATGATCTCTTGGAATTCAGCAGTAAGACAGTGTGATCAGTGCATTTAATGGCTGGCTGTTCCAAAATCAGGTTGGCAAGTAAGGGCATGTAGTCTGTCTTGTAATTCTTCTCTCCTCACTTCCGCACCTCCTTCCTTCCCGTTACCACTGCTGCGGCCCCATGTTCTCTCTCCATGTGTGTGTTCCATAGAATTCAGTTGCAAAAGGACTACTCAAGATATCAAATAGCAAAAAGGAACTGGCCAGGCCAAAGTCAGGTCAAGCCTGAATGATAAAGTTCTTTCTCTGTGCACTGTTTGGTTTTTTTATATGTAATCATTTCAATTATTCACTTGCTGCTGCTGCTGCTGCTGCTGCTAAGTCGCTTCAGTCGTGTCCGACTCTGTGCGACCCCATAGACGGCAGCCCACCAGGCTCCCCTGTCCCTGGGATTTTCCAGGCAAGAACACTGGAGTGAGTTGCCATTTCCTTCTCCAATGCATGAAAGTGAAAAGTGAAAGTGAAGTCATTCAGTTGTGTCTGACTCTTCACGACCCCATGGACTGCAGCCCACCAGGCTCCTCCGTCCATAAGGTTTTCCAGGCAAGAGTACCAGAGTGGGGTGCCACCGCCTTCTCCGGAATTCACTTGCTATCTAACAACAGATAACATGTTCTTACTCATCAGCCTTCCTCACGCTACAGGACAGGGAACCAAGACACTCGCTTTGAAGAAAAAGCTTCTTCATGTTCAGAAATCTCTCCTTAAGACTTAGCTACCAACTCAGGCAAACCTGGTGGACTATCAAAGACCTCAGTATGGAAAAGTCAGAGTAAATGTAGTTCACATTATGAGTTTGACAGAAAAAAAAATCCTGCCTGTCTTCAGTAGTCTGTAAGATCTCTCTTGTCTCCAAGCGGGAGAGATTCCTCAGGTGTTACCCACTTTATCATAGCATTCCTCATCTCTCCTTTTATCTTATGCCCTTCTCCTCTTTCCAGGATCATAAATCAACAGAGACAGGTCTTCATTCTTCTTTCAAAGAGACAAGGGGAAGTCTAGACTTCTCCTATTCCATGACAAAGTGAACAAGCTGATAAATTTAGCTACCTGCTTCTCAGGTAAAAATGGAACTATTTCAAAGCCCAAGTGGGCAATCTGTAACCAGAAGCCTCTGCAGCACCAGTCCAAAGTCTGTTCTGAATACCTGTCTACTGCAACACCAGGAAGGGAGCACACGTCGGAAAATGGCAGACTGGTACAAGAGATGCCAGATTCCGGAGAGGGATCACAGTCAAATCCAAGAGTGTGTGACAGCTGAAATTGTCCATGATTTACAAATTGCTGACGGCAGCGACCTTGCCATAAGGAGCAAAGGCCAAAGGGAAGGCTTGCTGCCCACTGCTGGCATTAGGTTTCTGTCTAGAGGAGAAGACAGCAGAAGACTGAAGAACATTTGGAACTAATTAGTGGGACTCAGGAAATTTGAAGCTAAGAGGTGGGGGTGGGATCAGGGTTGCATTATTCCTTAAAACAAGAAGTGGTTGATCAGCTTCACTAAGGGCTCTGCTTCTCCTTATCTGTCTTATCCTGCCCATAACTTAAACATAGCTGATTAAAGCACAGCCTCATCTTTCAGCTTCCTGCAATATTAAGGATCTTATCTGCAAAATAATACAACTTTAAAAAAGGAAAGGAATCAGCAGATATTACAGTTTTCCACAAGGATGGTCTGGACCTGGGAATGTGGTCATCTCGTCAGGGAAAGAACAGAACTTTAGAGTCAGACAGACATGAGCTCAAATATTTGCTTGACTGCTCACAAGTTACGTGACTCTGAGAGAGTGAAGTACTTCCACTGAGCTTCTGTTTTCCCATCGATGAGAGTCAGTCAATACCACTTCCTTCACATGGCTGATGTGAGGATAATATGAGATCAAATATGAATTCCCCCACTCCACCAGCACAGAACTGAGCTCATTAAATAGAATGCCTTTTCTTTATGCCTCATAAAAATTACAAATACAATACAAATCATTTTTATCCATCTGACATTTCAGAAATCAAGTTATACAACAGAGCCACAGTACTTAAAACAGTCTGGTGCTGTTTTTAGAATAGGCACATAGATCAATGGTATAGACTGGGAATTCCCCCAAATTGTCTTATTAATGGGCATAAATAAATTCAAGTTGAATACAGATTTGGGAAAGCAAGACTAATTTTTGCCAAGATAATCAAGGACAATACAAAGACCTTGGAGCTGGGAACACTTTCTTAAAATTAGTTACGTAACAAAAATAGAAAGAAAAAATAATATTAATTTGAATACCAACTAAAGACAAAGACAGGAGAGAATCTGAGAGAAAATAGTCACAGTTGTAAAATACTGAGATATAGAACAGACCAAGGATAAGATTCTGAAGCTTTCAAATAATTCTTAAATATCTGTGAAAATGTCAAAAAGTCAATGAAAATATGACTTAAATGATATGAACAGGTAATCATAGACAATAAAATCAGAATTGAAAATGAAAAATGGCTCTGCTTCATCATGAATGAGAAAACGTAAATTAAAATAACAATGAATCACCATTCTGCTACTGGTTTGGCAAAGATTTTTGATAGCATCAATTGTAGACAAGCAAGGGATGGGGGTCAGGGGAGAAGTAGAGAGTCAAACATAGCTGCTCAGGACCTTGAAATTGGTACAATAAATCTGAAGGGCAAAATGATGGTATATATTAAATTACTCACCCTTGGCCCCCAGCAATTTCTTGCTACATACCAGTCTTGGACAAAGACATACACATACATACAAAATATCTGATGCAATATGGCATATAATATGAAAAAATTAGAAATATTTAACCACAAAGGAAAGGACAGATACAATCCCATAAACACAAATAATTCCTAAAAATGTTCAAAGAATAAAGTAGATTCCACATATCAACATGGATCACTCACAAAAATATCCAGAACCCAATATTTCATATTTTGCCAGATATAGAGATATGTTTGAAAATTACAAAGAGAAACTCTTCATCAGGCAAATTTATCACACACTACGCTCTTAGTATTAATGGGAGGACATTAGTATGGGGATATGAGTTATCAGGAGGCCATGGTTTAATCTGTAATTTAAGTTATAACTGGTATATTTATTGTTTGCATAAATTTTAAAATAAATATGTGCAGACACTGAAGAAAGATATGGCACAAATATTCCAACAATGCTGACAGTGACCTATTTTGAGGGGAATGAGGAAGGAGTATGGGTGATTTTTTTCTTTATACATACCTATAATTAAAAATAAAATTTTCCAAAGAGGACAATAATCATCATTATTGAGTGATATTCATAAAACCTCAGGTTATGGCATGAGATAACAAGCTCAACTTATTCAGAATAAACATTCTTGCCCCGTCTCACAAACATGATCTTATTTAAATCTTGTATTAATCTATGAAATAGATATTATTATTATCTGCTGATAGATAAGGAAATTGAGTTCCCAAGAAGGTAGGCAATTTGCCCAAGTTCACACAACTGCAGAGTCACAGAGTTGACAGCCCAATATGTGTCTTTGGATACTAAAGTTAATACTTTCCCCACCATACTAGAGCTATCTCAATGCCAATGTTATATGCTACTTAAAGAAAAAAAAAGCTATAAAGCTATTTTTTTTTTTTTTTACAAATAGTAAAGCTGTTTCACTCCTAAATAAACTTGAAATTGAAGAAAGTGATGAATTAAACAAGCTTTTAAAATATGCAGACATTTTATGGACATATATGCATTTAAATTCAGAAGCTAAACCAACCTATTTTAGGGAATAATATTACTGGTCCCAAGTAAGGCAGCTGTGTAGAAAATCCATTTGCAAAAAAAAAAAAAGAAGAAAAATCCTTTGTTCAGATATAATATTCTAATACGGTGTGATACAGCAGCATGGAGTTCCACAGAATCAGTTGTAAGCTAGAACAGTATTAGCAGGATCCCAACTCAAACAAGCCTAAAATGATGAGAATTTATTGCCTTACATAACTACTTTCAGGCATGTTTGCATCCAGGGGTTCAAAAAATGTTCTGAGACATCTCTGTCTCTCTCCCCACCCTCTCTTCCCCTCTTCTCTTTGTCGTCTTTATTTTTCAGTGTACTCTAGGCAAGTGGTCATATATATCTTTCAAGTTCTCCAAGTTCCCATGGATATACTATCATGCAACCTCAAGAGGAAAAGATATCCTCTTTCCCTCAGTGTGAGTCCCTGAGGAATAAATCTTCCATATCATAATAGTCTCTATAACTAGTAGGATTGGTCCATCCTGGGTCTTTTTTTTTTTTTTTTAACCATCCTTTCAGGAAAAAATGGATTTAACCCCACTCAAACCAAAGGGATTGAATTGGTTTTTAATAAAATGGGTCAATAGAGGTTAACCGAAGGGATTCTGGGCAAAGAATATATGACCACGACTCAGTTGCAGCTTTGTCAGTGTTACGTCTGTGACCGCTGGACTGACCTATGGAAGAGGGGAGACCTCATAATTTTCTCCTGAAGATTAAACAATAGTTGGAGAGAAAAAGGGCCTAACACAGCATCTGGCAGATACAAAGTATCTTATAAAGTTTTTTTCCTAATTGATTCATCAAAGGCCAGGTGGTTCTGAACTACTTGTATCAGTCACCTCATCCCCGAGACTTTATCAGTCAGCAAGTCCAACTGAACAATAGAGCGTTCCTATCAAATGTGAAAAAGAATTGCAAGCCCATCCCAAGGTGTCCTTTGTAAGTCTATGGAAAGCTGGGGGACTGTATGACCTGGCAGTCATAACCACCACAATAATGAAAACTATGGAAACTACCAACTACCTCATGCCAACCACATGCCAGGTAGTCTGTTAAATGTTTAACATGCATTTTCTCAGGCAATCTTTCCCATAACTAACGAAGTTGATATTACTATCATTTCCATTTCACAGATGAAGAAACAGATGTGGTGAGGCCAAGCAATTTGCCCAAGGTCAAGTGAGTGACAAGGCTTGGAGCCCCATTTGGTTGTGTCTGACTCAGGAGCCTGAGCTCTTAACCATGCATTGTTCTGTCTCCTGCTGCCCTGCGTGGCCTCATAATACCCTGAGGAGAAGGCTCAACATGAAACAGCGTTTGGCTGCATTCCAATCAGTCAACACATTCATCACTAGATGCACAAAGAAAGCAGGTAGGTTGGATTCCCTGTACTGAACACAGCAATTCAGGCCAGCGCAGGCGCTGACCTCTAACTCGATTTGGAGATTTAGCATCTCCATCTTGAAGACCTGACTAACATCTCAGCTGCTGTATTTAATGGAACCTTTTGTTGATGGGGTCAAGAAGGGATCAAAGAAAATTTATCTTTTTAGTTTCTTTTCCTTTCATTGAAAAAAAAAATTTTTTTAACCATAATGGTTCTGGCGTTATTTCTTATTGGCAAAATTGTGGAGCTGTGTACTGAATCAGAGAAGTGTTGGGACTCCAGGCACAGATGGCTTTAATTATTTGGGCAGCCATTGACAGATGTGACGGTCTAGGTTTCTGCAGCCTTGGACAGGTGTAAGCTATAGGATTTACCCACAGGGAGTTGTGGAAAGCCAGAATTGGAGAGAGCCCTGTGATGGCCCTTTATTTTGTCTTAATCCACCCCTAGGTACATAGTTATCATATTTCTTTGCCTCAAGGCATGGTCAAGTCAGTCAAAACCATCAAACCAAGTTTGTGTGCAGAAATAAAATCTCAAAGAGAGAAATACACTGTCAGCAATTGGCCCCAAACTCCTTTCACTGTTTTTACTCAGAAGCCCTTCTTCTCTTTTATTATGTCTTCATAATCAAAAGGATAGATGCATGTCCCTCCTTCTGGATCAAAACAAGCATGTTTACTTTTCCAATTCTAGTCCACACCAATAATTTCCAAAAAATTGAATGTCAGCCTGTGAAAGCCTTCATCATTTTCATTTTGTTCAGTAAATTTATTGAGCAAGTTAGAGAGAGCAGGAAGAAAAAGCAGACATAGTCCTCGCTCTTAGGAGCTGGTATTAGAAGGGAGTTTTCAGATCTTTGAGCTGATAAGCATAAGAAAGCCAGCACTTACCACGTCATAGCACCATTCTAGGCTCTGGGCATGCACTGGTGATCAAAATAGACCTTTTCCCCATGGAGCTTCCATTCCGACTTGGGACGTGGACCATTAATCCCCCCTCCCCATCTCTCTCTCATGTATTTGTATCCATACATGAATGGATGGATATATATGCATACACGGTGTGCGTGTGTGTGTATTAGAGGGGATGGATACAGTACACTACTTGTTATAACACACTGTATCTAAGGAATTATGAGTGGCTGTGTAGAGGAGTTCAAAAAAAGCTCTGCAGAGGAAAAGATATTTAAACTGGGCTGAGTATGAGAGAAATCACCAGGCAGAGAAGTGGAAGAAGGTATCCCAGGTCCCACTACACTTTGCTTGAAAAAGCAGAGTTTGACTTACCTAAGCTGAACTGTGTCTCCCCAAAATCCTATTGGAAAGGTCCCAACCTCCCAGGACCTCAATATGTACTGTATTTGGAAATCAGATCTTTAAAGAAGCAATTAAGTTAAAATTAGACCATAGAGTGGGGGCCTAGTTCAATGTGACTGGCATCCTTATAGAAGAGAGAGAGATGCCAGGGAAACTGAGCACAAGGAAAAGGCCAGGGGGGACGCGGTAAGGAGGCAGCTATCTTCAAGCCAAGGAGAGAGGCTTCAGGAGAAAAGCAACCAACCACCCCTGCAGGCACCTTGATCTTGGATTTCCAGCCTCTAGAACCATGAGAAAATAAATTCCTGTTGTTTAAGCTACCCAGTCTATAGCCTTTTGTTACAGCAGCTCTACAAAACTAGCAGATGTGCCTCCTGTTCAGATGGAAGGAGAAGTGTCTATACCTAATGTAGAGGAAGCCTTCCAAAAATAATTACTAAATTAAAATGTCTGAGAGTTAATGCAGCTGACCCACACTGAGCACCGATCTAATTTAATCCAGCAATGGTCTGCTGTGGATATTATCATTCCTGTTTCATCTATGAGGAAACTGAGGCTTGATGAAGTTAACGGAGGCATCTAGTGCCACTTGGCGGAGAAGGCAATGGCACCCCACTCCAGTACTCTTGCCTGGAAAATCCCATGGACGGAGGAGCCTGATGGGCTACAGTCCATGGGGTCGCGAAGAGTCAGACACGACTGGGCAACTTAACTTTCACTTTTCACTTTCATGCATTGGAGCAGGAAATGACAACACACTCCAGTGTTCTTGCCTGGAGAATCCCAGGGACGGGGGAGCCTGGTGGGCTGCCGTCTATGGGGTCGCACAGAGTCGGACATGACTGAAGCGACTTAGCAGCAGCAGCAGCAGCAATGTCACTTGGCTGGTAAGTGAGCATGTATCCGAGCCCAGTCTGAGTTGACAGTAAGAGCTCATCACTAGAGCTCCAGGAATGGAAGGAGATGGTAAAGGAGGAGAGGAAAGGCCAACTCATGGAGGGCCTTGATTGCACCCATGAGGCTGAATTATCAGGGAACCAGAAAGCTAAATCAGTACCCAGAAAACCTCTGATGCAATTACCTGTTCTTTACTCAGATTGACTCTCAAGGTAATCACAATTTACACACACAGCTCATCACCCTGTACCTGAGATAGACAAGGCCCTCCCAACCACTCATCTCCTCCCTTGTGAAAACACATGCACGCATACACACTCTCTCTCACACACACACACTCTCCCCAAACTCCTCAGACAATACAACTTTTTAAAAAGTCCTTTGAAGAATGCCTTAACGGATTTGAATCAATAATCTCCTCAGATCCTAAACTGGTGCTCCCCAGTTTGCTTTTTAATGATATCTCCCAACTTGGCAATCACAACTGTTCTTACTGCTAGCTCCTAGCTGTTGTACTCTGTTCTTCCCTTGGCCCATAGCGCATGTGTGTTTTTTCCTTAAAGAAAGAAACAGACATGGAATTAAGTCTTGACGTCCCATGTGCTTCATTATCCTGCCTTGTTGGGAATGTGTGAAACATACAGTGTGAGTTTTCATAAGGAGCAGAAAAGGATCAAAGGAACCTACTTTACTAAAGGTTTCTCTGTTCTGTTTCTCCCCCACTTTTTTAAAAACTGAGGTTTGGGTGATTCAAATCACACTAGGTAGTTGAGCTGATAAGATAGGGGAGGAGAGACCTCCAGCAGTAGTTTTTATTTCAAGAAAAGAAAACTTTTAAACTCATGAAATGTTCTTAGGTGTCTTTGATTTTTTTTTTTTTTTTCAGTTGAATTGAAAACCTGGAATTAGAAGACGTTTTCAAAAAAATATGCTTGATGTTAACCCTAGGTAGTTACATAAATAGAGTGAATTAAAGGAAGTTACACAGCCCAAAGATTACATTTTGCTATGCTGCTGAGATTTTTACATACCCAAAACTTTAAAACTTAAAATGGGCAACTTAAATTTACATTCTTTACTGGAAATATACATGTGTGTGTGTGTGTTTGTGTGTGTGTGTATATATATATATATATATTTCTTGATAATAACGTTTTCATATTGCTCTTCTGCAAAACTTTAAAGTGCTTGTTCCTAGCAGACATTAAACAACAGCCCTTGGATGGGGAGGATTTGAATAAATTGCCCTGAGATGAGATATAATATGAAATATAAAGTTCATGGGAAAACAAATCTCCTCATTTAATCCTATCTCTGCAATACAGAGGGATCTTGGTTTCTTCTTTTTTATTTTTCAAACATTTAAATGTATTGACTTATAATATTATAATAGTAAGGGGTGATATTAATATTTTCATAGATTACACACTACAAAGTTATTACAGTATTACTGACTATATTCCCTGTGCATACATGACATCCCTGTGACTTACTTATAACTGATACTTTTCTCCCCTTAAATTTTGGATGTCCCTAGGCTATTTGGGTTTCTGAAGACAAGAATGGAACCCACAAGCTTTCAAACTGAATTGAAAGCAACACATTTATAATGATAATTCATTAGAATCTGGTTTATATGCCTAAGACATATAATGTCTAAAAGACATTTTCCTTGCTAATATTTAAAAAAAAAAAAGGCCTTTCAAAATCCAACTTTGCTGAATAAAAATCTGTTTCCTCTTTTCTTTAATTTTGCAGCTACTACTGTGGCATCATTTTCACCAAAAAAGGTTCTAAATATTTGCAGATTCATGTCTTTGATGTGTATCAGCAGATACTCTTTTTGTGCGTGACATTAGTGAAATGATTTAAATTTAAAATGAAAGCTCAGTGAAAAATATTTGGGTAGAAAAAGGTCATATAATCACTGCCCTTAACAGATTTTTGTTGTATTATCATTATTTTATGCATACTTGAAAAAGCTATAATCAGACTATGCCTACAAAGTTTGTATCTTGATTCTATTGCTTAAAGTGATTAAAATCTTTCACATTAAAATAAGACATTTTATTCTCTTTGTTAAGTATAACTTAAACTCAATGACTCTGCATTCAAATGGGTATATCTTTCTTTTTCTCCTTTGCCTTTTGCTTCTCTTCTTTTCACAGTTATTTGTAAGGCCTCTTCAGACAACCATTTTGCCTTTTTGCATTTCTTTTTCTTGGGGGTGGTCTTGATCACTGCCTCCTGTGCAGTGTCAGGAACCTCCATCCATAGTTCTTCAGGCACTCTGTTTATCAGATTTATTCCCTTGAATCTATTTGTCACTTCCAGTGTATAATCATAAGGGATTTGATTTAGGTCATACATGAATGGTCTAGTGGTTTTCCCTACTTTCTTCAATTTAAGTCTGAATTTGGCAATAAGGAGTTCATGATCTGAGCCACAGTCAGCTCCGGGTCTTATTTTTGCTGACTGTATAGAGCTTCTCCATCTTTGTCTGCAAAGAATACAATCAATCTGATTTCAGTATTGACCATCTGGTGATGTCCATGTGTTGAGTCTTCTCTTGTGTTGTTGGAAGAGGATTTTTGCTATGACCAGTGCGTTCTGTTAGCAAAACTCTATCAGCCTTTGCCCTGCTTCATTCTGTACTCCAAGGAAATAGAGGGAAAAGAAATAGAGGGAAACAATAGAATGGGAAAGACTAGAGATCTCTTCAAGAAAATTAGAGATACCAGGGGAACTTTTCATGCAAAGATGGGCACAATAAAAGATAGAAATGGTATGGACATAACAGAAGCAGAAGATATTAAGAAGAGGTGGCAAGAACACACAGAAGAACTATACAAAAAAGATCTTCACAACCCAAATAATCATGATGGTGTGATCACTCACCTAGAACCAGACATCCTGGAATGTGAACTCAAATGGGCCTTAGTGGGCACTAAGTGGGCATCACAACAAACACAGCTAGTGGAGGTGATGGAATTCCAGTTGAGCTATTTCAAATCCTAAAGATGATGCTGTGAAAATGCTACACTCAATATGCCAGCAAATTTGGAAAACTGAGCAGTGGCCACAGGACTGGAAAAGGTCAGTTTTCATTCCAATCTCAAAGAAAGGCAATGACAAAGAATGCTCAAAGTACTACACAATTACACTCATCTCACACACTAGCAAAGCAATGCTCAAAATTCTCCAAGCCAGGCTTCAACAGTACATAAACCGAGAATTTCCAGATGTTCAACCTGGATTTAGAAAAGAGATCAAATTGCCAAAATCCATTGGATCATCCGAAAGCAAGACAATTCCAGAGAAACATCTACTTCTGCTTTATTGACTATGCCAAAGCCTTTGACTGTGTGGATCACAACAAACTGTGGAAAATTCTTAAAGAGATGGGAATACCAGACCACCTGACCTGCCTTCTGAGAAATCTGTATGCAGGTCAAGAAGCAACAGTTAGAACTGCAGATGGAACAGACTGGTCCCAAATCAGGAAAGGAGAATGTCAAGGCTGTATATTACCACCCTGCTTATATTTAACTTATATGCAGAGTACATCATGAGAAATGCTGAACTGGATGAAGCACAAGCTGGAATCAAGATGGCTGGGAGAAATATCAATAATTTCAGATATGCAGATGACACTACACTTATGGCAGAAAGCAAAGAACTTAAGAGCCTCTTGATGAAAGTGAAAGAGGAGAGTGAAAAAGTTGGCTTAAAACTCAACATTCAGAAAACCAAGATCATGGCATCTGTGCCCATTACTTCATGGAAAATAGATAGGGAAACAATGGAAACAGTGACAGACTTTATTTTGAGGGTCTCCAAAATCACTGCAGATGGTGAGTGCAGCCATGAAATTAAAAGACGGCTTGCTCCTTGGAAGATAAGTTATGACCAACCTAGATAGCATATTAAAAAGCAGAGACATGACTTTACCAACAAAGGTCCATCTAGTCAAAGCTATGGTTTTTCCAGTAGTCATGTATGGATGTGAGAGTTGGACTATAAAGAAAGGTGAGTGCCAAAGAATTGATGCTTTTGAATGGGGTGTTGAAGAAGACTCTTGAGAGTCCCTTGGACTGTAAGGAGATCCAACCAGTCCATCCTAATGTAAATCGTTCCTGAATATTCATTGGAAAGACTGATGCTGAAGCTGAAACTCCAATACTTTGGTCACCTGATGGAAAGAGCTGACTCATTTGACTCAGCATCCCACCCTGATGCTGGGAAAGATTGAAGGCAGGAGAAGAAAGGGATGACAGAGGATGAGATGGTTGGATGGCATCACTGACTCAATGGACACGAGTTTGAGTAAACTCCGGAGTTGGTGATAGAAAGGGAAGCCTGGTGTGCTGCAGTTCATGGGGTCGCAGAGTCAGACATGACTGAGCGACTGAACTGAACTGATACTCAATGAGTCATCAATATGGGTACACTCATAAAACCATCATCCAAGTCAAGTTACTCAACATTTCACTGATCCTCAAAATTACCCTCTGCTCCTTTATAGTAATCTTTTCTGTTTCTGACCTCAAATAACCACCAATAAGCTTTCTGTAAGTATGTATTTTTGTATTTTCTAGAACTTCACATGAATGCAATTGTACAGTATGCACATGACTTTGGTGTCTGACCTCTTTCACTCAGCACATGGGTCTTAAGATTTATCCTTATCATTGTTTGTATCAGAAGTTTCATAGTTTTTATTGGTAGGTTGCATTCCATTGTATAACTATTCAACCAATTATTTATTCATTCACCTATGGATAAACATTTGGGTTGTATTCAGTCTGCAGCTATTATTAATAAAGCTGCTCTGAACCTCTCGTACAAGTTACTTTGTGGACGTATGTTTTCCTTTTTCTTGAGTAAATAACTATTAATAGGAGTGGAATTGCTGAGTGGTAAGATAAGTGAATATCTAACTTTTAAGCAACTCTCAGCTTATATTTTAAATTAATTTTATTGAAGTATGGTTGCTTTACAATGCTGTGTTAGTTCCTGCTGTGCAACAACTTATATTAGTTATATGTATACATATATCCACTCTTTTTCAGATTTCCTTCCCATTTAGGTCACCACAGAGCACTGAGTAGAGTTCCCTGTGCTATGTAGTAGTTATCTATTAGTTTCCTATTTTATATATAGTAGTGTATATATGTCAATCCTGATCCAATTCATCCTACCCCTGCTTCCTGCCTTGGTAACCCTAAGTTTGTCGTCTATAGCTGTGACTCTATTCTGCTTTACAAATAAGTTTACTTGTACCATTTTTCTCGATTCCACATATAAGCAATATTATACAATATTTTTCTCATTTCCAATTTTTAAAAAAAATGACAGTGCAATTTTGCATTTCCTTCAGCAATATATGACAGTTTAATTGCTTCATATTCTATCCAACATTTGGTATTATCAGTCCCTTAATAGTAGTCTTTCTGAGGCATGTGTAGTGATATTCCATTGTGGTTTTATTTATATTTCTTGATGACCAGTGATGTTAAGCATATTTTTACATGCTTTATAGACATTTATGTATCTTTTGCATGTGTGACCAAATATTTTATTTTAAAAAAAAATTGGGTTGCTTGTCTCCCTTCTGTTGATTTATAAGAGCTTTCATGTATCACAAGTTCTTTCTTACATATATGTATCAGTGAATAGTTTCACTGATCTTTGATGTGCCTTTTGATAATCACTTTAGCGAGTTTCAAAGAACAGAACTTTTCCATTTTGATAAATTCCAATTTATCATTTTTGTCTTTTATAGTTAGTGCACTTTATGTCCTATGGCATCTTTGCTTCAACATTGTAAAGATTTTTCTCCTACGTTTTCTTCTGGAAATCACATAGTTTTCATTTTGAGGGACAGATTTTGAATCCATTTTCAGTTGATTTTGTATATGATATAAGGGTCAAGGTTCAAAATTGCTTTGCCCATTCTGTTTTCTGCAGTTCCCTGTAAATTTAAAATCATTTTACTAACCTAGTTTTTAAAAAGTCTGCTAGGATTTTGATTAATATTTCATTGAATCTACTGATCAACTTGGAGGATTTACATAATAATAACACTGAAACTTCTGATTCTGAGATAGTACATCTCTCCTTTATTTAACTCATTTAATTATTATCAGAAACATTTTGTAGGTCTCAGTATATCAATCTTGAACATACTGTCAATTTTATCCTTAAGCACTTCATGTATATAGTCCATTTGAATTGGGGTACGATATTTCACAGAGCTCAACCATTCTACTATTGTTTACAGAATAGGTTGCTCAGTGTTTATTCTAATACAGTTAATGTGGTGATAAACATTTGTGCATACTTTTTTGTATTTAAAATTAGTTTCTCTATATAAATATCCAGAAGAGACATTACTAAGTCAAAGGGCAAGAAAAATTTTCAGGTTTCTGATACATATTGAATAACTGCTTTTTTTTTTTCCTTGAAAAAGAATTACAGAAGTTTTTCCAGATATTCCACTCTTTCCTCCTCTCTAGCCAAAGTGAATAGAGTCACTATTATATAATCTCCAAAAAAGCAGAGATAGAAAATAATTTTAAAATTCCTTTTAAAGAGAAATAGAACATATCCATTTTTCTCTTACTATATGACTGAATATAAAAAAGACCAAGCCAAGCTGTTGCAGGTGATCCTTTTATATGTTAAAATGTATGGATTCTTTCTAAGAAGTAACTCTTCCTGGCCTTCAGTTTCTTTATTTTCAAAGTAAGATTGTTAAAAGTATTAGTGGTTTTCAAACCCTGCTCTGAAAAACCTCAGGGTTTGGAAGGGGAGGTCTTTGATGAGAGTCTGAGCTGGCCTCCTTTGGGCCCCCAGCAACTTGTCATGCAAAATAAAAGCTTTTTTGTGTCAGTTTTGTATAACACGATTCTTTCTCAAATTTGTTTTAAAATAGTCATCCACTAATAAAAAAAATTTAGAAGACCACTGAACTAAATGGACTCTAAGGTATTTTTTGGTGAAATATTTTGTTTGAAGCTACTTTATCTTCTGGGAGCTTGTCTACATATGAAACCCTAGGGAAGCTGGGATTCCATGCTACCAAATATATCATAAAACATCCCTAAGGCCCCTCTTCGGTTCACAGGACACAGTGGTTCTGGGAAGATCCCCAAAGAGACTGGAATCAGAATTCAGATTCATACTCAGATTTCTGGGCACCTACTACAACACACCTGGCACTCTGACTGCATTCTAATATACATTATCTTATTGAATTCTCACATGAGATCCATGATATCATCATGATTTTGCAAATGAGGAAATAAGAGCCTAGCTTACTAAGAATGGAGTTGTGACGCAGACCCAGGTCATCTGGCTTTGCATCACCCCAAGGTATCTCAGATTTGTGAACACAGCCTGGTCAGAGTCTGGGCATCAGATGTGGATTGCTAAAATAGCCAAGGGATAGGTCCAGGTGAGGAGCTCAGAGAGTCATAGGAAGAACCCAGGACTGGAACATGATTTCAGATCCACTCACCTCCTAGAAAACTGACACCAAAGCAGACCACTTGAGACCCTGCTTTTTACTAGCTTTGTGATTTTGAGACCATTTCTTAGCCTCTCTGAGACTCAGTTTCCTCGTACAGGAAAGAAGAGCAGCGAGCCTCATAGAGTATCTGTGAGACCTAAATGAGACGATGAATATGATAATATATAGCTTGAAGTCTGTACAGAGAATGTGTCACACCCAAAGTGCCACACTAGCAGACCACAGACACATCATCAGATACAGCAGCTCTGAATCAGACCCTCAACAGAGGAGAAGAGAAGAGTCAGGGCCAGGAAAATAAGATTATTATCGTTTCTAAGCAACCACAGAAAAAGAATAATATAAGGGGCATGTCTCATAAGGGTGCTACGCTGGCAACTCACAGAAAGACTCCTTGTCAGGTTTTAAAAGTAGAATACAACTATCAATGACCAGAGAGAGGCTTTTGATGGTTTACAAGTATTCAAAATTCTTCCCAAACACCAACCCTCCCCCCTCCCCCCTGCCCCACTCTCCTACTTCGCAAAGTTAGTCAGTGAGGGAGATAAAAAAGATGTTTTCATTTTAATTTCATAAATAATCAAACTGAGGCTATGAGAAAGCTTAGGAAGCTACATATCATCATCCACTTGGGGCTAACTGCCCCCCGGCCGGGCTATAATCTCCCCGAGGCCAGGATCTATATCTTATTTTTCTTATATACCTTCCCAAAGGGTCTTCAGAAAATAACTATTGAGTGAAATGCATTCGTCTAAGACTTGCTCATTCAGCCATTTTTTCTCGGTAGCAGAACCTCAGATTAAATTTCAAGGTCACAGATGCTGTGGATAGCTTCTTTGGATGGTACATATCCATTTAGGAATAACTTATTTTAAATGTCTTGGTGCACCGTCATGTCCCACTGCTAATCCATTCTTTCTTTTCTTTCTAATCTTTGAATAATGCATGCACTTTTTTTTTTTTGAGAAACAGCATAGGAAAAAAAGAACACTGATTGAGGATAAATTTTCATGTGGAAAAAAAAAAAAAACTTTGATGTTAACTCATCGTCCTGATTGGTTTTAAGTTGCAAGGAAAATTAATTGACCTTGGACATGATATGTTTTAAAGCCAGAATGGGTGAAATTTTACTGCCAGCATATTTATCTGAAGTTGAAATGTAACTTGCTGTCTCTAGTATTATCTCTGATTGAAGGCAGGAAGTGTCCCATCTATTAGAAATGTACTTCATCTGGACCCCAAATAAAAATAAGTCAAGTGCAAAGAGACCCATATTTGAACCTTGACGCCCGAGATTTACAAGGTTCCATTATGAATATCACTTAAAACTGCTCTGTGTCTCCAAATAAAATAACCACTTGCCCTCCCTTCTTCCCCAGCTCGTAAAAATTAATATAATGCTGCAGAGGGCTGGCTTCCTCAGAAGAAAAGGCTTGCTAGGTAAATGTTGTGACTCCCCTGCGTTCTTAGGACCACGGGTCCTCACTATAAAAGTCATAAAAAGAAGACAGGGAAGACATGTTTTGCTTCCGACAATTTGAGGATTGGGTTTTCCAACCACCTTTGAACCTTTTGATGTTCAAATTCCTCACTGGCAAGCATTCCAAAGCCTTGCAGGGCTCCTGAAATCTGAGAAGTCTTCTCACCAGAGACACACTGAGCTGAGCTGAAGACTCACAGATGTGGCTGCAGCCTGGCTCCCAGAGCGGGGAGAACCAAAGTAAATGATTTACATGATGGTCTCTCTCTGCTCTGCCCCTCCCAAGGTTCCCTTCTCTTCCAGGCCACCTTCTTTGCCTTTGTGGGGACAGGGCTGGGCAACCAAGAGGGATCTCTCCCCTCCAACACGGTCTGTACATCGCCGGCCGCAGCCCCACCTCGGGAGCTGCACGGACAGCCTTTCTTTGACTGTGTCACTCACAGTTGAAGGAGCGTCCAGCCTGGAGATAAATCTCTCACAGCTCGCTCATTCTTCTCCAGGGGGCTGTGAGGAGAATGATCACGGCAGTGCGACAAGGCTGGTTTGCTTAGTGAACCAGAGAGAGAGGCGGGGAGGCAGGCAGGGAGGACAAAGAGCCTACTTAAATACCTAAGTCCCCTCAGCTCCCTCCTCCTAAGTCATGGCCTTGTTCTTAAAATTTCAACGTCTGTATCTACCAACAGTGACTTCAGGGAGATGGCTGGCAAAGCCAAAAATATCCCCTCAGGAGATGACCCGGCCAGCTTCCTGAAAATAAAGCCCTTGTACATATTTTGAAGAGTGTGCCTCTCCACCATAACCGCCAGTTGTTCATCTGATGGGGAGCAAGCCCTGAGACAAACAAAACTGGAAGATTAGCAGGACATTACTGGGCTACTGACAGGCACAAAGAGACAAAAATTAATTTGCTAAGATGCAGACGTCCTGCTGCAGGCCCCAGGCTGGCAGCAATGCTCTCTCTCCAAGAACCTGAAGGTATTTCTGGGGTGGCGGGTCATTTTCCACAAGCCAGGAGGCTTTGTTGGGTTTTTGTGTTGTGCCCTGCATTCACTGTGCATTCCAGGAGCCAGCCCGTCACTACGGCAACTGGTCACTGATCTGGCAGGCCTTTCTCTCTCTTTAATAGACTGTCTGGAAGTAAGGATGCAAGTTCTCTCCTCTCTGAGCCTCGTGGCTCCATCAGGCTGGAAACAACTTTCAGTAGATGTTCCTAACCCTCAGCACATGCTTTGTAATTGGTTCCACGGCGACCAGTTTCTTACCTTTCCATGCATGTTCTTTCCATCCTGGCATCAGAGTGATCATTTCAAGCTCAGACTTCACAACGTTATTCTTTTGCTTAAAAAATATTCAATGTCTTGGACCAGTGACACGATGGATCTATATACTGGGTTGGGCAAAAATTCCGTTTGGGTTTTTCCTTATCTTACAGAAATCCAAATGAATCGTGTGGCCAACCCAATACTTGGGAGGTCTCCAGAGAGGGGGACCTGCTCCATCATCTTGCATCCTGGCATGATGAGGACTTGGAGTCAAAGCCAACCAACGATGGACGTAGCAAGCCAGTGAGAAATAAACCATTTCTGTTGTCAACCACCAAGGCATCAAGTGTCACTTCAGTCAAACTCAAGCTAAACTGGGAGAAACTGTAAGGTTTCTCTATGGTCATCTTGTTTGAGACATAAGATGACATTAGGGAAACTATTAAGAACTGATTGTGTCTTCAGGAAGAAATGTTTTTAAACAGTACACTCCTAAGTTCAAACTTGTCCTAGGCCTTCATAGAACTAGTAATTAGAGTAACTGAGCATGATAAACCTGACTCCATCATCAGGATTCAAAACATTAAAGTTTGAGAATTCTGCTATAACTGAGAGAAAGAAATTATTTGAAAAACTGAAAAGCAATCCATGATCCCAGGGTATGATGTGGTTTCCAGGCCAAGGAAAGAGATTTATGTTTTAAGTTTCTACTGTGCACCAAACACTATAGGAACTTTTGACAGATGCATAGACAGATAAAATAGTAAGAGAGATAGATAGACAACAGTCTCAGCCTGAGCCCAAAAGTGGGTTCAGACATGTCCAGATGTGTCTGATGAGTATGGGGCAGCAAGCCAGGTGACTTCTTGCAGCGGGGTTTAAAGGGAGAGAGCTGAGGGAAGAAGGAGCCACCCAGTGGAGACACCATCATTCTGAGACTAGTGTGGTGACTTTTGGAGTCATTTCCAAGCACAGCCCCCACAGGATTCATCATATCTGAAACAAAGAGGCAGAAGGAAACACCTAACGAACTGTCTTCATAAGAGCCTATGAAACGTCAAGTCTCACAATCAAGTCTCATACAGCCCTGCACGGGCACCCCTGGCAAGGAATGTGACACAGAGCAGAGAGAGGGTCCTTTTCTTTACCTTGCCCTAGAATATCTCACAGGCTCCAGGCACTATGCAGTGTTAGCAGTTGTTGGCCTATTGCTAGTGGCACTGAGCAAATGCCCTCCTGCGGACACGGCAGCAAACACACCACCAGGGAGGAGATACACGTGGAAACCGCCATAAACCCTTGAAAAGTGATTAAATGGAGATGAGAGCATGTGCACAGAAAAGGTGCAAAGCTATAGAAGCATCTTTACTACTGCTGATGCAACCCCACCATTAATACTAGTCAATTAACGTTATGTTTCCAACACCTACTCTATTCAAAGAGAAGCCTGGCGTGCTGCAGTCCATGGGGTTGCAGAGAATCAGACATGACTGAGCAACTGAACAACAATATGCTGAATAATAATTCTCCATCTAGAGCGGCTAGATCTAGCCCTCTGTGGCCTGACAATGCTGGAAGACACACCACCATACCTTATCTCATGCAATCATCACAGTAACTCTATCAGGGAGACTTATCATCTTTTTAAAAGAAGGGCCCAGAGAGGTTAAATAACTTACCAAAGGTAACACAGCTCTAATGTGGTAGAGGAAAAACCAGGCAAATCTTGATGACACAAACAACTGGTCATGAAGGCAAGGTGGTGTTCCTGCTTATCACTAACAAAACAAAAAGATGAAGAAACAAACAAAAGAAGTTCTATAGACCTCTTTCCTGTGAATCCTTGGTGGAATGGGTCACCAGCTCTCACACCCTGGCGGGAAATAGCAGCTGTCAGAGGCAGCCCACCTTGCTTTCCCTCTAGCTTCCTTTCCAGTAGCTTTTGCGATTTCTTCCCTCATCAACCTGAGCCTCAGGAGTAATCAAATCAGTAACTGATATTCAGAAAGTAGGTATAGGCTTAGCTGAAGTGGATTTTGTATGTTAATTAAGTGTTTTATGGAACCTCTGAGATCTCAGATGACACTCCGTAAATATTCCTCACTGAATCCACAGAATCTGTGAGCAGGTTCTGTATAATAAAGCAATTTCAATGTCCTAACAGATGGGCCATGGAAATTGACTGGGTGGCTATGATTCCAACAGATTATACATATACGATGAGAAATCTGGACAGTAAGTGCTTTGATTGTTGCCTATGTCCTGATCATTTGCTATTAATAGAAGGGAAGAACTCAACTGTTTACAGTTTGTATTACAGACAGAGGAGGGGTTCTCAGATGTCTGTAGTTCTTTTGTCTTGGTATTAAGTAAAGAAGAAGAAAAAAGTACCTCCCAGTTCTGCTTTGTGGTTCTTGCATGAACAATTCAACCCGCTAAATGTCATTTGTAAAGCATTTATTGAAAAGATAGAAATAATAAACTTCCCCTTCTCCTCTTGAATTCAGAGCCCTCTTTTCCCCTACAACTTCTCTGTAGAGAGTCTAATCAAAGTTCTGTTGTATCTTCAGCTCTTTCAGATCAGGAGTGCAAATTCTTGGAGTGAGTTCATGTATTAGGTTAGTGGAAAAACAATTGCAGTTTCAGTTGTCATTATAACTAGACTCAAACACATCTTTATTAATCAAAATAGGAACCATTACAATCAACACATTTTTGCCAACAAGAAATGTTTGTTTATCCCTATAACATAAAAATCCATGCTTTGGGATTTGACAAATTATTGGAAAGCATTTTCTGCCTCCTGCTCATCGTGGAAGCATTTTCCCTGCAAAAAGTTGTCGAGATGCTTGAAGAAGTGGTAGTCAGTTAGCAACAGGTCACATGAATATGGCAGATGAGGCAAAACTTCATAACCCAATCTATTTAACTTTTGAAACGCTGGTTGTGGAACACTCGGTTGGGCGTTATCATGGAATAAAACTGGGCCCTTTCTGTCGACCAATGCCAGTAGCAGGCATTGCAGTTTTCAGTGCACCTCATTGATTTGCAGAGCATTCTCCTCGGATGGAATGGTTTCACTGGGATTCAGAAAGCTGTAGTGGATCAGATGCACAGCAGACCACCAAATAGTGACCAGGACCCTTTTTTTGGTGTGAGTTTGTCTTTGGTAAGTGCTTTGGAGCTTCTTTGCAGTCTAACCACTGAGCTGGTCATCGCTGGCGGTGGAATAAAATTCACTTTTTGTCGCATGTCACAATCCAATTGAGAAATGGTTTGCTGTTGTTGCATAGAGTAAGAGAAGACAACACTACAAAATGACGATTTTTTTGATTTGTGGTCAGTTCTTGAGGCACCTTTCTAATACTTTCAAATGCCGAACAACTGTAGAACGGTCAGCGTTGAGTTCTTCGGCAACTTCTCGTGTATTTGTAAGAGGATCAGCTTCGATGATCCTCTCAATTGGTTATTATCAACTTCCAATGGCCAGCCACTGTGCTCCTCATCTTCAAGGTTCTCGTCTCCTTTGCAAAACTTCTTGAACCACCTCTGTACTGTACATTCATTAGCAGTTCCTGCGTCAAATGTGTTGTTGATCGCTCAAATTTGGTTTTTGTCTAACATCATTCCCCTAATCCAAAACAAATATAAAATACACAGCAAGTAGTCATTAGCAAAAAACGTAAAGTGAGAAATGCACATTAAAATGATGTATAACATAACCACATTTATTTAAGAATGTATTCCAATAGCAAACAGCAAAGTTCAACAATGCAAAACTGCAATTACTTTTGCACCAAGCAATACATAAATCCTCAGCAAGTGTATGTGCACACACACACACACACACACACACAACACAGGAATTCCCAAAGCTTGTGTTGTTAAACACAGTGTTTCAAACAAATACCCATTGCGCAAAATACTTTTTAAACATTCACAAAAAGATCTTTCTAATCTGAACAGAAAAAATTCCAGGCATTTAATCTGTGGGTTTTGCCTACCTTGGACAACATTAAAGAATAAAATTTCAAAGTTGCCTCAGCCAGCCACAAAAAAGATTAATACTGCATGATTCCACTTATATGAAATATTAGAGGGGCCAAAATCATGGGGACAGAAAGTAGAATTGTAGTTGCCAGGGGCTGGGGGTGGGGAGGGGGATGGGAAGCTACTGAACTACTGTTTAATGGAAGGAAGTTTTATTTACAAGATGAAGATTTATGGAGATAGGTGGTGGTGATGATTGCACAACATTATGAATATATTTATTACAACTGAACTGTACACTTAAAAACAGTTAAGATGGTACATTTTATGTTACATGTATTTTATCATAATTAAAACATTTTAAACCATAGGCAAAAATTTAAAACAGAACAAAAAAATATAATTTCCTTTTTGCTTCTCTACCTTCATCAAGAGTCATCGTCTTCTGCCTACACTGGCTGGTCTATGCTCAAATGATGAAAGGAATCTGGTTCAGCCCACAATTAGATAAAGGCAAAATTGCCTATGGAAATGACCAAATCCTTATAATTAGCTAATTGCAGGTGCAATTGGCCACTTGCACCATCAGATGAAGGGCAAGTGGTTAATTGAGCCCACAAGTGACCTACTCAATCAGAACTAACAAATGGCTCATCAGATGAGGTCCCGGCCAAAATGTGTGTGCAAACAATAGCATGTGCAAAACTGCACAAATCAGAGCGGCAGTCGGGCTGTTATCTAAAAACGAAACCCACAAAACACAAGCTAATTATGGAAATGATCAAAATAAGGGAAATTCAATAATGAGCCATGATCATGCGGGGAGGGAGGGAGATGAGTGATGAAGCGATTTTGGGAACCAAAGGCTGTAGATACTGGAAAGAGCATCTGCTTGGAGCCATCCCACTTTGTTCTTATCTGAAACTTTCAGAAATGCTTGTCGTTTTCTCCCATTGCACATTCTTATTTACAGAGGGTATTGAGAGACCTCAGCACAAAGTGTTGCACCAAGAGGACGCCTGGGAAATGTGACTGCATGAATGAATGGGGACACCATCTTTGCACATAGGAGGGCTGATACATGAATACAGCCACTTCAGTGAATTGATGGTTCTGAGAAGTTTCTGCTGGGTTTCCCCAATACTGAATATTTTGTTTCACTGTGTTGTTACCATATGCAAGCTAACTAGTAGGAGGAATTACTAATGATTATGAGGCTGTTGTACAGAAGGCAATGGCACCCCACTCCAGTACTCTTGCCTGGAAAACCCCATTGATGGAGGAGCCTGGTAGGCTGCAGTCCATGCGGTCATTAAGAGTCAGACATAGGCAAAACACTCTCTGATATTCATCACAGCAGGATCCTCTATGACCCACCTCCCAGAATATTGGAAATAAAAGCAAAAATAAACAAATGGGACCTAATTAACCTTAAAAGCTTCTGCACATCAAAGGAAACTATTAGCAACGTGAAAAGACAGCCTTCAGAATGGGAGAAGATAATAGCAAATGAAGCAACTGACAAACAACTAATCTCGAGACTATACAAGCAACTCCTACAGCTCAACTCCAGAAAAATAAATGACCCAATCAAAAAATGGGCCAAAGAACTAAATAGACATTTCTCCAAAGAAGACATACAGATGGCTAACAAACACATGAAAAGATGCTCAACATCACTCATTATCAGAGAAATGCAAATCAAAACCACTATGAGGTACCATTTCACACCAGTCAGAATGGCTGCGATCCAAAAGTCTACAAGTAATAAATGCTGGAGAGGGTGTGGAGAAAAGGGAACCCTCTTCCACTGTTGGTGGGAATGCAAACTAGTACAGCCACTATGGAGAACAGTGTGGAGATTCCTTAAAAAACTGGAAATAGAACTGCCTTATGATCCAGCATCCCACTGCTGGGCATACACACTGAGGAAACCAGAAGGGAAAGAGACACGTGTACCCCAATGTTCATTGCAGCACTGTTTATAATAGCCAGGACATGGAAGCAACCTAGATGTCCATCAGCAGATGAATGGATAAGAAAGCCGTGGTACATATACACAATGGAGTATTACTCAGCCATTAAAAAGAATACATTAGACTCAGTTCTAATGAGGTGGATGAAACTGGAGCCTATTATACAGAGTGAAGTAAGCCAGAAAGAAAAACACCAATACAGTATACTAAAGCATATATATGGAATTTAGAAGGATGGTAACAATAACCCTGTGTATGAGACAGCAAAAGAGACACTGATGTATAGAACAGTCTTATGGACTCTGTGAGAGAGGGAGAGGGTGGGAAGATTTGGGAGAATGGCATTGAAACATGTAAAATATCATGTATGAAACGAGTTGCCAGTCCAGGTTCGATGCACGATACTGGATGCTTGGGGCTGGTGCACTGGGACGACCCAGAGGGATGGAATGGGGAGGGAGGAGGGAGGAGGATTCAGGATGGGGAACACATGTATACCTGTGGCTGATTCATTTTGATATTTGCAAAACTAATACAATTATGTAAAGTTTAAAAATAAAATAAAATTAAAAAATTAAAAAAAAAAAAAAGAGTCAGACATGACTGAGCAACTTCACTTTCCCTTTTCACTTTCATGCATTGGAGAAGGAAATGGCAACCCACTCCAGTGTTCTTGCCTGGAGAATCCCAGGGACAGCAGAGCCTGGTGGGCTGCCGTCTCTGGGGTCGCACAGAGTCGGACACGACTGAAGTGACTTAGCAGCATGAGGCTGTTGACAGAAGCAATAAAAATAGGTTGTATTCATCAGGTCAGGCCAGGCCTATGCTGAGGTAGAAACCCCAAGATCTCAGTGGCCCTAAACAACAAAAGTTCATTTCTTACTTGCACAAAATTCATTTTAGTTTGTTTCTCCTTCTCACCTATAAAGATTGTTTCATTATGTAATTCCACCATCTCAAAAAAGGCCTCCACCTTTACCATTCAAGAGAACAACACCAGAGAACTATGCAATGAAATAGGACTTTTCACTGCCTCAGCCTGGAAGTGTCACATATTGTTTCTGCTCACATTTTATTGGCCAGAATTAGTTTTGTGATCCTGGGGAGAACAGGCTCCCATCCATTTAGAGAAGAGGAGAGCTGAAATAGGGTTGGGTGAATCTGAGGCATTTTCGGAGAATAAAAAATAATCTATCCATTTTATAAACTTAGAATAGCTCTTGATATAATGCTATTTTAAAGACATAATCATAAGGAAATGTACAAATGATTCAGAAATGAATAAAAAGAGAAATTTTCATGATAAAACATATAAGCCAAACTGGTGTTCATAAGGAAATGCAAAGACATAAAACTACTTATAAGAAGAAAGATAGACTGAAAATAAATAACCCAGATTTTTACACAAGAATCTTAAAGATAAGAAATAACAAGTGTTGGCGAGGATGTGGGAAAAAAGAAACCACTGCACACCACTGGTGGAAATACAAACTGGTGCAGCCAGTATTTAAATGGTATGGGGGTTCCTCAGGGAATTACAAATGTAACTACCATATGATCCAGTGGTTTCATTTCTGTATATTTACTTGATGAAAACAGAAACACTCATTTGAAAAGATACGTGCATCTCTGTATTCACTGCAGCATTATTTACAATAGCCAAGATAGACACAACCTAAGTGTCTACTGATGAATGAGTGAATGAAGAAGAGATGTAGTGCACATGTATGTGTGTGTGTGTGTGTATATATATATAAATACACGCATAATGGGATACTATGCAGTCATAAAAATGAAATCTTGCCATTTACAACAATATAGATGGACCCTGAGGGCATATTAAGCAAAATAAATCAGACAGAAGACAAATATCATATGATCTCACTTATTTGTCAAATCTAAAACCAACAAACAAAACCGAGCTCATAGATACAGAGAACCAGTTGGGGGTTGCCAGAGTTAGGGGTCAGATCAGATCAGATCAGTCGCTCAGTCGTGTCCAAATCTTTGCGACCCCATGAATCACAGCAGTGGGCATGGGTAAAAATAGATGAAGGTGGTCAAAAGGAACAAACTTCTACTTAAAAATAAACAAGTCATGAGGACATAATGTACAGCATTGTGACCATGGTTAACAACTCCACATTTCATATATGAAAGCTGCTAGGGGAAGAGATCTTTAAAGCCCTCATCAAAAGAAAACAATTATGACTGTCTATACTCCAGGAGATGGTGATGGACAGGGAGGCCTGGCGTGCTGCGATTCATGGGGTGGCAAAGAGTCGGACACGACTGAGCGACTGAACTGAACTGAACTGATAGAGACCAAGAACTTCCCATGTGGCTCAGTGGTAGAGAATCTCCCTGCCAATGCAGGAGATGCAAGTTCGATCCCTGGTCTGGGAAAATCCCCTGGAGAAGGAAATGGCAAACCACTCTAGTATTCTTTCCAGAAAAACCCCAAGGACAGAGAAGCCTGGTTACAGTACGTGGGGTCACAAAGAGTTGGACATGACTTAGCAAAGGAACAACAATGGGGACAAATGTTAACTATTAACTAGACTACTGTGATTATTTCACAATATGCACACATATTGAATCATTATGTTATACACTTGAAACTAATATGTCAATTATATTAATACTTTAATTAAAAAGAATCTTAAAGAAGCAAGAAAAGAAATGTGCTGCGGAATTACTAAAGATTTTTTTAAATGATGAAATAAAAATATTTTATGGTAAATCATATTAATAGGAATTTTAAATGTGTTCTTTGTAAAGATTGATAAAACAGAAAGATTAGAGCCAGTAGGATTAGAAGGAATAAAGAATGAATTCCTATGAACAATATTATTAACAATACAGGAGACATAAATATAGATGCTGAGTAGCAGCAAGAACATACATAATTTCGACCAAGAAATTTAAAAATATAGGAAACTGATGAAAATCAAGGAAATCATTATTAAACCTAGGAAAATTATTTATCCTTACTCAATTTTTTTTTTCTTTTCCTTATTTTCCTTCCTTGAAAATGAAACACTCGCTCCAGAGTTTGGCCTGTGCTCTGGGTTATCAGTACAAGGATTCAGATCCTGACTCCACCCTAACAGACATGCCAAATTATTTCACCTCTTGGTGATTCAGCCTCTTAACTTACAGCTTCTCCCTAGATTATTGTGAGGATCTGGTAGGCAGTAAGCTATCAGTAAACACTGCTATTATTCTTTCAATGGGACCTCAAGCAGGTGCTTTTTAAGTGGGTTGAGAAAAAAAAACTTAGATTATATTTATAGAGCAGTTATATCAGTTATTCCAGAGCACAGAAAATATTCTACTACATCGTGTTAATTTAAGGATTTAATATGCCCACATGAGCACAGATTACAGATACACAGATCAATGGATCGCACACTCAGCTGCTTTCAAGAGTCAGGCAGTGAGAAAAGTGGGCTTGGTTTAAGAAGGACTATATGCAAGTATTTTTGGTCCATTTTGATTATTTCCAGTTTTAGTAGAAACATGGAACTAAGAAGCACTTCTTTCCTATAAGAAAAGCAAATGGGCACTCCTGGTTAAATCGTCATCTGGCAGCTGAAGTCACGTGATAGGGAGCAAAACGGACTATGAACACTAGTAGGCAAGAACCCCCATTAAATAGGGCATTGCCTCTGAGCTACAGCCAAATACTAATGTATAGAATTAAACTCCCAGTGTAACCTCATCATCTCAAGTTTTTAAAGAAAAATTCTTTTATACATATATTCAGTATGAGCGACATACATCTAGTCACTCAGTCATGTCCGACTCTTTGCGACTTCATGGACTGCAGCACGCCAGGCCTCCCTGTCCATCACCAACTCCCCGAGTTTACTTAAACTCATGTCCATTGAGTTGGTGATGCCATCCAACCACCTCATTCTCTGTTGTTCCCTTCTCTTCCTGCCTTCAATCTTTCCCAGCATCAGGGTCTTTTCTAATGAGTCAGTTCTTTGCATCAGGTGGCCAAAGTATTGGAATTTCAGTTTCAGCATCAGCCCTTCCAATGAACACCCAGGAGTGATCTCCTTTAGGATGGACTGGTTGGATCTCCTTGCAGTCCAAGGGACTCTCAAGAGTCTTCTCCAACACCACAGTTCAAAAGCATCAATTCTTTGGCTCTCAGCTTTCTTCACAGTCCAACTCTCACATCCATACATGACCACAGGAAAAACCATAGCCTTGACTAGACGAACCTTTGTTGGCAAAGTAATGTCTCTGCTTTTGAATATGCTATCTAGGTTGGTCATAACTTTCCTTCCAAGGAGTAAGCGTCTTTTACTCTCATGGCTGCAGTCACCATCTGCACTGATTTTGGAGCCCCAATATATAAAGTCAGCCACTGTTTCCACTGTTTCCCCATCTATTTCCCATGAAGTGATGGGACCGGATGCCATGATCTTAGTTTTCTGAATACTGAGCTTTAAGCCAACTTTTTCACTCTTCTCTTTCACTTTCATCAAGAGGCTCTTTAGTTCTTCTTCACTTTCTGCCATAAGGGTGGTGTCATCTGCATATCTGAGGTTATTGATATTTGTCTGGCAATCTTGATTCCAGCTTGTGCTTCATCTACCTGAGTGTTTCTCATGATGTACTCTGCATATAAGTTAAATAAGCAAGGTGACAATATACAGCCTTGTCGTACTCCTTTTCTTACTTGGAACCAGTCTGTTGTTCCATGTTCAGTTCTAACTGTTGCTTCCTGACCTGCATACAGATTTCTCAAGAGGTAGGTCAGGTGGTCGGGCAGTCTCATCTCTTGAAGGATTTTCCACAGTTTATTGTGATCCACACAGTCAAAGGCTTTGGCATAGTCAATAATGCAGAAATATATGTTTTTTTCTGGAATTCTCTTGCTTTTTTAATGATCCAGCAGATGTTGGCAATTTGATCCCTGTTTTCTCTGCCTTTTCTAAAACCAGCTTGAACATCTGGAAGTTCACAGTTCACGTATTGCAGATCTATCTATATATTTACCAAAAATTACAGTGTTGGATTCCTACTTTTCATCTTTCACAAAGTTATATTTCAGGTGGTTTAAAGAGATAAACTAAACTTAAAATAGTATATTTATGATCATGGAGTAAGACAACTTTTCTAAGTGAAGCACAAATAAAGAAAAAATGAATATGTTAGACTACATAAAATTTTAATATTTATATTACAAAATTATTATCCCAAGTGAAGTTAGTGGTAAAGAATTTTCCTGCCAATGCAGGAGACACAAGAGATGCTGATTCAGTCTCTGAGTCAATAATATCCCCTGGAGAAGGAGATGGCAACCCACTCCAGTATGCTTGCCTAGAAAATCCCACGGAAAGAGGAGCCCTAGTGGGCTACAGTACATAAGGTTGCAAAGAGATGTACATGACTGAGCAACTAAGAACATGTTACAAAACAGTTGTGAAGGCAAGCAATAGTCTTAGAAAAATATATAACCAGAAATTAAGATCTAGAACAATGCTGCCTAGCAGAATTTTCTGTGGTGAGGGAAACATTAACAATTTGGTATGTATTTCTCTGGATATTCCTCTCTACATTTATATGCATATTCGGGTAGATATACATAAATATGTAGTAATATACTACTATAAGTAATACTGCTTTCCATGTACCATGCACTGTTTTAAAGGCGTTTCATTTATTAACTTAATCCTTGTAACAAGCCTATGAAATAAATATTATTGTTATCCCCATTTTGCAGATGAGCAAACTGATACACTGATGCAGTTAGTAACTTTTCCAAGGACAGAAAGCTAGCAAGTATTGGAGACCCTACTCAATCTTATGCAGTCTGGCTTCAAATTTCCTCATATTTAATTTTTATTTTCCTGATTGTTTTTTGAGAAATTTGTATGGTCAGGAAGCAACAGTTAGAACTGGACATGGAACAACAGACTGGTTCCAAATAGGAAAAGGAGTACATCAAGGCTGTATATTGTCACCCTGTTTATTTAACTTCTATGCAGAGTACATCATGAGAAACGCTGGACTGGAAGAAACACAAGCTGGAATCAAGATTGCCAGGAGAAATATCAATAACCTCAGATATGCAGATGACACCACCCTTATGGCAGAAAGTGAAGAGGAACTCAAAAGCCTCTTGATGAAAGTGAAAGAGGAGAGTGAAAAAGTTGGCTTAAAACTCAACACTCAGAAAACGAATGTCATGGCATCTGGTCCCATCACTTCATGGAAAATAGATGGGGAAACAGTGTCAGACTTTATTTTTCTGGGCTCCAAAATCACTGCTGATGGTGACTGCAGCCATGAAAGTAAAAGACGCTTACTCCTTGGAAGGAAAGTTATGACCAACCTAGATAGCATATTCAAAAGCAGAGACATTACTTTGCCAACAAAGGTTCATCTAGTCAAGGCTATGGTTTTTCCTGTGGTCATGTATGGATGTGAGAGTTGGACTGTGAAGAAGGCTGAGCATCGAAGAATTGATGCTTTTGAACTGTGGTGTTGGAGAAGACTCTTGAGAGTCCCTCGGACTGCAAGGAGATCCAACCAGTCCATTCTGAAGGAGATCAGCCCTGGGATTTCTTTGGAAGGAATGATGCTGAAGCTGAAACTAAAGTACTTTGGCCACCTCATGCGAAGAGTTGACTCATTGGAAAAGACTCTGATGCTGGGAGGGATTGGGGGCAGGAGGAGAAGGGGATGACAGAGGATGAGATGGCTGGATGGCATCACTGATTCGATGGACGTGAGTCTCAGTGAACTCGGGGAGTTGGTGATGGACAGGGAGGCCTGGCGTGCTGCGATTCATGGGGTCGCAAAGAGTCGGACACGACTGAGCGACTGATCTGATCTGATTGTTTTTAAGGTTGCTTTTTGTTAAGTGGGATTTTCTTGCACATGTACTTCTACAAATGAATTTTTTCACTGAGAGTCTAACTGGCATATGTCCTTGCCAGGACATACATCTCTAATTCATTCTTTTTACTGAATGCATGACATTTCATAGTGTGGATGAGATGTACCATAATCAACTTAACCACTCTGACATTGTATCAGGGTTTCCCAAGGGGATTGCCCAGAGAGCACCATTCATAGAGACCACGAGGTGAACTCCCGCATCCAGTGGAGCTGTGCAGGGCATTGCCCAACTGGTTCCGCATTTAAGTAGTTTCCACTTTTTCCAGTAATACAGATGATGCTGCAGTGGAATTTCTTATCCACGTCTGTGCCAGTATGTTCTTAAGCCAGAGACCCAGAATTGGAATTTCAGATAAAAGGATATGGGTGGTTTAAATGGTACCATAGACAGTGCCAGAGTGACTCCAAAAAGACTCTAACATTATTCTCCTACCAAAAGTATATGAGAACTCATTTTCTTCCAACCACACTAAAACATATATTGCCAATATTTATGTTTCTTGTTCCCTGGAGAAGGAAATGGCAACTGACTCCAGTATTCTCACCTGGCAAATCCCATGAACAGAGGAACCCGGTGGGCTACAGTCCATGGGGTCGCAATGAGTCGGACATGACTGAGCATGCGTGGCCATGTTTCTTGTCCATCTGAAGAATGAAAACTGACACCTAACTTTTGGTTACTTCAACATCTTTTCATATGTTTACTGACCTGTGAATGTCAGTAAACAGAATATGTTTAGAATTTCTTCTTCTATTGACTGTTTCATATTATTAATTTATAGATGCATATACAGTCCACATGTGCATTGTCCAATATGGGAGCGACTAGCCATGTGGCTGTTTGAATATAAACTAAAATTAAATATTTAACTCCTCAGCTGCACAGCCACATTTCAAATGCGTATGTTCTCTGATAGAAAGGAGATGGTGGAGAAGAGATGAAAGATAACAGAGTAAAGAGGTAATTAGAAATTAAAGAGAAAATGGAGAAAGTAATATGAGTACAGAAAAAGAGCCATAAAATAAAAAGATATTACTGAAAGGAAACTTTGAGATGATCTGACCCCATAGTCTCCAAATTCTATTTTGTGAAGTCCAGGAACACTATACAGATGCACAGATCTATATGTTCTAAGTTATAATAAATATTTACTAATGTATTTTAAGGGTCATAAGTAAAAATGCACAGACTCAAATTTCAACACATTGTGGGCCATTGGAATTTTAAGTTTTTCACCATTTTAACTTGCTTTGAGGCATACCTTAACACTTTTCTGGTGTGTGTGTTGGAGAGAAGGAGAACAAACTTACGGTAAGTGCATCATTGGGTAGGAAGGTTATAGTTCTATATGGAAGCTTTTTTCTTTTAACAATTCAGGAGATGTCAACACTTATAACTTTGAAGAAAAGCAAACGTGCCACCTTAGCTCATGAGCACAATATCCATGCAGGCAGGTCTTGGCTATACCTGTTTGGCACATGCTCCAATATTCAATCGGAGTCAATAGTGCAATAAGAAGGAAATTTCAATATATTCAGTCAAAATAATATGTTATATCCATAACTTTGGAGCTAATTTTAAATCTTAGAGGTTTCTGGTTTGACTCTTTATTGATCAAGTTTTTGCAAATGTTGAGTTATTCTTATTTCATTTTTGTATTTATAAACATTCTCTTTTTTCAGGAGATATTAAATTTACCCTTCAATTAATAAGGAGTTATCCGGGAAGAGAGAGAGAGAATTAAAAGGGTAAGGCAGATATGGTATATTAGCATCTACTTATGTATCAACTAACATCAACCCACTTAGAGAAATGTGAGGAATAAAGGCCAACAGCTGATAACTCACACAAATGCACCTGAAATTTATACAAAATCAGGAAACTACAATGATGGAAGGAAAACTAGAGGAATCCATCTTTATGATCATAAAATCATCCATACCTGCAGCAGGTTTAATGCCACAAAGGGGACGACAGAGGATGAGATGGTTGGATGGCATCACCAACTCAATGGACATGAGTTGAGCAAACTTCAGGAGATAGTGAAGGACAGGGAAGCCTGGCCTCCTGAAGTCCATGGGGTCACAAAGAGTCAGACACAACTGAGCGACTGAACATCAGCAACAATTTCAAAATACTATTATGGTCTCTGATAGGTCAGTCATATCTAAATAGAAGATACTGTGCAATAAAATGCCTTCTTACTAGCTTTTTATTCCCCCAATATTAACTGAACAGTTTTGAATGCTATCAGATTTGATGCAAATTGCCTGTTAGTGAACATGCACTTTCTCCCATGGCAGAGAATCAGATTCTACAGAGGGAAAGTTTTAAAAACACAGTACACATCGAAATAATCTTATTCAAAGGTAAGAGAATGAGACTATTATAAATACATACATGTACCTGCTTCTATTTTCTGATATATCTACAGAGAAGTGAAAATTTTAAAATTCAAAATATATGATGGATTAGCGAAGGCTGTCAGTTTCATGAACTCAGTCACAAACTTTACTAATAATACTGTGGATTTCAACATATTTTTCTATGTTGGTTTCACACAGATAAAAACAAAAAAGATATTTTAACCTTAAACTGTCCAATGTGTAGTAACATTTGTACAGATGACATGAAATTAATATCTGAGAAGAACACAGAAGTAATGATTCTCTTAAAACTCAGCACAATATGTCCAAGCAGTCTCAGACTCTAATAGAACTGTAGAGTCAAACATTAGGTATAAACTTCTTACAACCATGCAAGTATCTTTCTAAATTCTGTTGGATCAAACCATATAAATAATCAATCAAATTAAGATACCAGCCATAAAACTGTAATTTTTTGAGTTATGGGTAATTATATCAGTAGTTTATGTTCCACATTGTTTTTTCTTTACAGGAAACTTAAATGATGAACTGAAGGCAAGATGCTAGTACAAATATTTCAAAGATTTTAAAGAGAGAAAAACAATTGTGCTTGACAGCAAAGGAATTCCATGTATTAAGTAGCTAACAAAAATAAAACAGCTTTTCAGAATTCTGGTATTTTCATGCTTATAACTGCAAATGAAGTATCAGCAAGGGAACTGAAACTTCAAATTTCTAATGAATGGAAAACAAAGTAGATTTTTATAGCCTTGAAATATGACAGAGGTGTGCTAAGACATGTGAGATTTTTAAAAATGAAATCACTGAGAAATCTTATATTGTTATCAGATATACTTGAAAAGTATTTTCTGCCAAAGATATTTCAACCACCTAGATAGGAGCAAGGTTACTAACACTCCCCAAATGAAACATTTACCAAGGAACCTAAGTGAGTTTCCCTAGTGGCTCAGATGGTAAAGAATCTGCCCGCAATGTGGGAGATCCAAGTTTGCACCCTGGGTCAGCAAGATCCCCTGGAGCTTTTAGTAGATAATGTTAGTGATTCAGTCTTTAAACAAAAATATCCTACTGCTTGTCTTCCAGTCTTCTCTAATGGTTAATGGAAGAGTAAGCTTATCCATTGAAAATGTGTTATCATTTGTAAAAAAAACTCTTTGTGAATCAGCATTTTTGTCTCATAAAATTAAAACAAATCCCTGGAATAATTGGATTCTGACACCAGTTATTACCCATAACTCCAAATTTAAAAATTATGTTTTCAGTTCAGTTCAGTCACTCAGTCATGTCTGACTCTCTGAGACCCCATGAATTGCAGCATGCCAGGCCTCCCTGTCCATCACTAACTCCTGGAGTGACACATAATTCTGAAATATTCAGTTGCCTTTATGATAAATAATAATAAGCATGTATTGAATAAATATATGTGTATATGTAAATATATAAGTGAATGAATGCACACTGAAACTAAAAATAATTACACTAAACATTGCTTTTTCTCTTAATATATATTTGGGATCTTCATATCATTTTGTTGAAAATAAATACTGCTAGAAATGAAAGCTGACTAATTCAACTGCATTTTACAGGAAAGAGATTGCAAACAAGGACACAATGAGCACTATGCTTCAGAGCATAGTCTCTAGGTTCTGATAGCTGCTGCTGCTAAGTCACTTCAGTCGTGTCCGACTCTGTGCGATGTCATAGATGGCAGCCCACCAGGCTCCCCTGTCCCTGGGATTCTCCAGGCAAGAACACTGGAGTGGGTTGCCATTTCCTTCTCCAACGCATGAAAGTGAAAAGCGAAAGAGAAGTAGCTCAGTCATGTCCGACTCTTCACGACACCACGGACTGCAGCCTACCAGGCTCCTCTGTCCATGGGATTTTCCAGGCTAGAGTACTGCAGTGGGGTGCCATTGCCTTCTCTGAGGTTCTGATAGATTTGGGGTTAAATCTGACTCCATCACTTATTTTCTGTGTGCCACTGGTTGTATTTATTAACTTCTCACCAAGAAATTTCATCATTTGTTTGATGAATGTAATAATAGTATCTATCCCACTATTAAGGTTAAATGTGATGTAATGAATTCTCTTTAAAAAGTAATAAATAATTGAAAACAAAATGAAACATGTTCCACATGGAAAAGTGATTCAGTATCACCCAGCAGTCAATAGTTAAGTCTGGACAACAAGTTAGTGGTCCCAGTTCCAGAGTTCTCTTCATCACACTAATCCGTAGTGAACCCAATGGAAGAGTTCCTTGGGATGAAGATGCATACAGCTTCTTCCTCTGGGAGCGGGGGAGCAGGGGAGGGGGAGAAAGACACAGGAGTCCAGAAATTCTGAGCTGGAATGTGGACAGTGGCTGGAATTTTAAGTGGTGGTTAGTTTATCTTGCTGAAAATTGGGGGTTTTGAGTGGCATGGGAAAAGGTGGAAAAAGTCTTTGTAGACAGAGTCAATTAAGTATGAGATTAATCAAATTTATTGAGCTGTAGTTTCGACTAAGTTTGCAGACTTTGGAAGAAGACGAAGCTTTGAATTCCAATAGAATTGCTGCAGATTCAAGCTTTACTACACAGTAAATGTGTGGTTTTGGCAAGTCTTTAATACCTCCATACCTTTCTGCTGAGGTTGCTGTGGTAATTACATTAGACAACATTAGATGAAGTTCCAGGCCTGTTGCTGAGGCCCCCAGGCCAGCAGACAGACATGTGGCCCAAATCCTCCTAGACTGTGGGCTCCTTGAGCAGGAACAGTCCACCTTCTCTTAAGTGTTGAACAGACCCTGAACTCTCGTTTCCTATACTCTTTGATCTGAACATTTGACCTTTGTTCTGCTGGTGGTGGCCCAATTTATTAAGATTTCTCCCTTCACCTTTCCGAGTATGTTACTACCCTCAGCCCCTGGTCCCTGGAAATAAAATGGGAATGATAACCACTAGGGACAGGTACTAAGCGACATAGTAATGTTTCCTGTAAACACTGAGGTGCAGTCCCAGCACACAAATTCAAGTTCTGGCTATTCATTTTCTTTTAAGAGTCCTCCCTGTGAAATGGGATGATAATGCAGTTTTCCTAAAGTCTAAACGAAATCATTGAGATGTGTAAAGGCTTTTCAAATTGTCTAAAGTGCTAAGTAAATGTTGACTAACATCTTAAATAGAGAAGAGCTAATTTATGTATCTTTGATACAAGACAAAACAGAAACATTAAGTGCTAGAACTTGAAGTTTTCCCAGTAAGTTCTCAAACTAAAGGATATTCTTTCTATTAACGTTTCAGTTAAATGTGTGCTTCCCACCTGCATTCTTGAAATCATTCCCTCTACCCTTTCCAGGAAATTTGTTCTATTAGTCAATGAATTGAGACCTCTACAATATCAAACTGCAGCTAGTAGCTTGCACACACAACAAAAAAAGAGAGCTTGAAAAAAAAAATTGGCTAATGGACTCCACTTTCCAAGGATGCTATAGAGGAAATGCCTGTGTTGGGTGGAAGACAGGACTAAAACGATAGGAATGTTGAACTGGAAAGGATTTATATTCCAGCTCTTACCACAGCAAGTGCATATTTATCTGCTTTCTGCTCAAGCATTTCTAGCCATTTAATTTTTCAGGGCACCTTCATTTTTAGGAAGCTCTTTATATTGCATTAAACTCTACCTCTCCTTGGCCCACATTCTCTTCTCTGGAGTCATCAAAACCAGCCTCTTCCATCTGCAATGGAAGGCTGTCAAATATTTAGAGATAGAGATCAAGCTTTTCATCATTTGAACATGTTATTTGTCATCACACAAGGGAGCTTGAGGGAAGGCTGGTCAGTGGGTTTGAGGAGCATCTCAGACAGGGTTTGGCAAACCTTTTAACCCCAGTCTGTATCTTGACTGGACACATCAGGTCCAAAGAAGCCACAGGATGTCACTAAACCACCCAAATCTGCCACTTCTCTTGAAATTCTCTTGATCTTAGTCATACTTATGAATCCCTCTCATTTTCTATAGAGTATTAAGTAGCACTTTGGCAAAAGACGTGCTTTATGTGGGAAAAAAAAAAAAAACTTTTACATATTGAATAGCTACAGGGATTATGACTCCATCCCATTATTCCCCTCTCAAGCTCAAGTGTCTTTTTGTCAATCTTTTGGTATTCATCTTCAATCCCTCCTCCTTCCTCCTCATTGTATAATTTCTTCCTTCCTTTCTTATAAGCCATTTAAAGGGTTCCCAGACCATTTTACCTTTTCCTCAGATAGGGTGACAAAATGGCATGGAACACAGTCAGCATGGCCTCAGGCAGGAAGAAAATTATAATAGGACAGAGACCCCCCCTCAATTTCCACAATCCCTCAACTTCTGATGATGGGAAGACTAAGGTTAGATTCTGTAGTGAACCACAACTCTCTCTCCTAACTCCAGGTACTACTAACTGCCACTTATAAGTAGACTATGGTCTCCTGTTACAGTTAAGACAGTGTGTCTATTCTCTTATTTTTTCATCTCACTGTTAGTTGCTTAGTCACTCATTCAATGAATAAAATATCAGTCCTTTTCATAAGTCTCTGCGGACCTGTTTCCAGATGTTCAGCAAAACATCTGCCTAGTCTCCAAGGATTTCTCATCAGTATTTGTAAATTAGTAGTAATAGCACACATATGAATGAGCTTTTATCAAATATTTTATATACGTTATGAACATCCTTACAGCATTTCCATGAAATGTGCAGAAGAGAGATATTCTTAATGATTATCATTCTAAAGATGAAAGGAGTCAAGGGTCTAGAAGACTGTTGGCCTGCATAGATTGTATGTGGTGGGGCTAAGATTCCAATTTCAGTCTTCATACCCAGAGCCTCACTTTATTTACCTCACATTGTGTTACTAGTACTACTCATTCCCAAAAAGAAACAGATTAAAAAACTCACCATGGAAATTATTATTAAATACAAAGAGTTTTCTCCTAAATTCTTTGCCCCATCTTAAAAAAAGTAATATCATGAAATCTCCTTGAAATACTTTAGTCTGAAGTTCTGTTTCATCCTCTAAAACCAATGTACTATATACTTCCTCTCTGACTTTCACACATGTCCATTCATTCATTGTGCCTTGAGTATCTCTTGTACTAAAGTGCCAAGCACTTAGAATTCAAAATTGAGTAAGAGATGGCCCTTGCTTTTGAAAAGTTTATTGTGTAGTACAGAGTATAGATGGAGAAATAGTGGAAACAGTGTTAGACTTTATTTTGGGGGGCTCCAAAATCACTGCAGATGGTGACTGCAGCCATGAAATTAAAAGATGCTTACTCCTTGGGAGAAAAGTTATGACCAACCTAGATAGCATATTCAAAAGCAGAGACATTACTTTGCCAACAAATGTCCATCTAGTCAAGGCTATGGTTTTTCCTGTGGTCATGTATGGATGTGAGAGTTGGACTGTGAAGAAAGCTGAGAGCCGAAGAATTGATGCTTTTGAACTGTGGTGTTGGAGAAGACTCTTGAGAGTCCCTTGGACTGCAAGGAGATCCAACCAGTCCATTCTGAAGGAGATCAGCCCTGGGATTTCTTTGGAGGGAATGATGCTGAAGCTGAAACTCCAGTACTTTGGCCACCTCATGCTAAGAGTTGACTCACGGGAAAAGACTCTGATGGTGGGAGGGATTGGGGGCAGGAGGAGAAGGGGATGACAGAGGATGAGATGGCTGGATGGCATCACTGACTCGATGGACATGAGTCTGGGTGAACTCCGGGAGTTGGTGATGGACAGGGAGACCTGGCGTGCTGGATTCATGGGGTTGCAAAGAGTCGGACATGACTGAGCAACTAAATTGAACTGAACAGAGTATACGGACATCTTTTAAATGATACAAAAATAATGATGTTTTTAATAATAATGGCTAGCATTTATTGAGGAGAAGGCAATGGCACCCCACTCCAGTACTGTTGCCCAGAAAATCCCATGGATGGAGGAGCCTCGTAGGCTGCAGTCCATGGGGTCGCTAAGAGTCAGACATGACTGAGCGACTTCACTTTCAGTTTCCACTTTCATGCATTGGAGAAGGAAATGGCAACCCACTCCAGTGTTCTTGCCTGGAAAATCCCATGGACGGAGAAGCCTGGTAGGCTGCAGTCCATGGGGTCGCACAGAGTCGGACATGACTGAAGCAACTTAGCAGCAGCAGCAGCAGCATTTATTGAGTACTTACTATGTGCCAGACAATTATAAGCACTTTACATATATGGTTAAAAAAATGCACAATGTAATATGATTAATATTTTCTTATGAATACATATTACTTGCCTAGCTAGTATGCAAAGGTTTGAGAACAAGAGCCTTTCTTCTCAGTATTTTGCTTACATCATATACGTCCTCAGTTAGTTAAACCAAAATGAACCAGTTTATGGTAGCAACCTGGGAATCATAAATAAACTAAACTGGAATATAATAAAAATTTTGCTACTAGTTTTAATGACAACTGTTGCCAAGGGGCACACATATTATTAGAAATCATTTTGACTGTGTTGAAAAGGGGACCATGAAAGGACAAGGTTTAATAGCATATGAACAGGATGATGGCTTTAAATACATTAAAAAAGGTCAATAATGGTTAGGATATGAAACACAATGTTTCACATATCAAAAATATATCTGGAGAATGAAACTTACAACGGAAGGAGGAACAGATGAAAACAAGTGATTAGGGCATACAAGTCTTAGCTAGATTATAAAGCAGTAATGAATATAAATCTCACTGACTTAAGAAAATAGGTCTCAACCAGGAGCAATTTTCTCCATAGGGGAAATCTGATAATATCTGGCCACGATTCTAATTGTTGCAACTGGCAGAGGGGAGCTACTGATAGCTGCAGAAGAGAGCTGAAGGATACTGCTTAATATCCTTTAGGGCCCTGGAGAACTCATCTCTCCATCCCCTAACAAAGAGTCACTCAGCCATAATGTTACTAGCACCGAGACAGAGAAACTCGAGATTAAAGTAACAAATGGTCATTGCTCACTCCTAAAACATGTCCACCATGGATAAGCTCAGGACTTTGTTCTGGGATCATCTTCATCCTAAGTCCAGGGTTTAGGCTAACAGAATAACATAGTTGAAAGGAGAGAGAGCTTTGGTGTGTCTGCCAGTGGCAATGAAGTCATCCAGCTCTGAAATGCCACACATCACCTCCTCTCAAACTCATTGGCCAGAACCAGTCACATGGTCCCACCTAAGCCACAGGAGCCAGGAAATGCAATTCTACCATGAGTCCCCAAACAGGGAAGAACTCACACGGATAATGAATAGAACAAATCTACAGTTTGAGGGAGGTAGGGCAGAAAAGAAGAATAGTATTGTGATGAAGAATTATTGCTGTTCTCATCACAGTCTCAAGTTCTGAAGTCAATGTAGCTTCTATTTTCAGAAAATCTTTACACAGAAGGAAGTAGTATATTCACAATAAGTGTAATTTAGAGATTTTTCAGCTGGAAATGCTTAGAACTAATACATACCTCTCAGTGTTATGTGAAAGCATAACCTCTCTATCTGTGAAGGCAATTGGTGCAGTGCTTAATTTCTAAGAAATGTTCTTTAAATGATTTCCTCCCCTCTTTACTCTGCAGAGTACATAGAAGATCAATAATACAGCTGAAGAATAAAGTCATTAAAAAATGGGCTACTTCTTTTGCATTCAGTTCAGTTCAGTCGCTCAGTCGTGTCCGACTCTTTGCAACCCCATGAATCGCAGCACGCCAGGCCTCCCTGTCCATCACCAACTCCCAGAGTTCACTCAGACTCACGTCCATTGAGTCAGTGATGCCATCCAGCCATCTCATCCTCTGTCATCCCCTTCTCCTCCTGCCCCCAATCGCTCCCAGCATCAGAGTCTTTTCCAGTGAGTCAACTCTTCACATGAGGTGGCCAAAGTACAGAGAAAAAACACTGTATTATGTATGATATCTGAGGCTTTGCTCCTTCTTGCCTGAATTGCATCAATTATCTTATGAATTTCATATCGCCATTCTCATTCCTTTCCTCTTCTCCCTCCAAGTCAGTCTTTAGTGTTTATTACTTAGTGAAAACCCTTCAGTAGCTTTTTATGAACTCACTGGAAAACTCTTAACTCCTTAGCATGGCATTCTTCCCTTTGCTCAATTCTCCACCCTCATCTTTCTCCCTGTTGCCCAAGCATTTAGATTTTCTCAAACACAGTGTTGTTATGCATGTTTCATCCTTTCTTGCAAACTGACTTCTTCTAACCATTGGCTTGGCAAACCATACTTTTCCACAAAAAGATCTCAAGCTTCACTATCCTCAGGAACATTTTCTCTGAGTCTTCTCACTCCCATACTCATTTATATGAAAATATTTACTATGTTATATTATTTGATTGTCTAATTGCCTATCTTCCCCACTGTATGTAAAATGCTTCTACCAGGGGCTACATTTCATGTCTATAGCCACAGATTCTAGCCCAGGGCCTGACATAAAATGGGAACTCAACAAATGATTTTTGAATGAATCATTGAGATGTAAATTTCACTTTGCTATGTCTTCATAATGATCATTTTAGCAAATATATATTATTCAGCCAAGGTGATATCAAATTTTTCAAAAAATTAAAACAAGATAACATTTTCCTTTACTAAATTAAGGTAAAATATTTATACAAAGAAGAAAAATATCAATTATCAGATAGTTCCTGTAGCATATAAAAAAAAAGGATTATCATTTTCCTTCCTTGGTGGTAGCTCTTAGGAAAGGACTAAGGATAAATAACTGAATAAAGTTAGATTAATAGGTAAGAAAGGGGTTTCACCTTTCTTGTTCCTAGGGGTTACCAAGTCTTGCCCCACAAAATTCTACTTTTATTATTTGTCCTAGAATATTCAGAATTGGACTTGAATCACGAGTTTGTCTGGATCATTACTTCTGAAAACCCTTTTAGGAAACAAGGGATTTTAAGCAGAGCACCATTGGTAAATCTGTCTAAATCTGTCATTTGATACAATCCTATAAGATAGATACTCTTATAATCCCATTTTACAGATGATAAGATGGAGGCATTAAAAGGCTAAATAAAATCAGGTGGATTTTAGCCCACCAGGCTCCTCTGTCCATGTAATTTTCCAGGAAAGAATTTGGAGGAGGTAGCCATTCCCTTCTTTAGAGGATCTTCTCGACCCAGGGATTGAACCCAGGTCTCTTACATTACAAGCAGATTTTTTACCATCTGAGCCACCAGGGAAGCCCAGTAAGATGGATACCAATATAATCCCATTTTTACAGATGATAAAATGGAGACATCAAAAGACTAAATAAAACCAAGTAGAATATCAGATTTGAACCAAGAAGTCTAATTCAGAGAGTATACAATCCTTAATCTATAATACCATTTAAAACAAAACATATGTACTTCAATGACTTGAAAAACTTTATCCCTGAAAGAATGACTTTCTTAAAATGAATGTGAAAAGTAACTGGGCAAGTAGAAGAATTTCACTGGACATTTATCTACTATTTTGTTCACTTCCCAATCTGAGCACGCATTTTATCTGGTGAATCCTTCATCTTAAGAAACTTGGTGGGAGGCAAAGATTGCCTTCCATGATAGTGAAAATTGTCCCCTTTTCTTTCTAGGGCAGATGGAGGGCACAAAATGGAACAAAGTTCACCTTGCAAAAATATCTGTCTAATTTTCCAGGTATTTAAGCTTTCTGATTTTTATATACAGAGAGAAAAAGTCATAAGTCAACTGAGGTCATTCCTTTAAAAACATGACTCATATGCCATCCAAACTATAAGTTACAAAATTGAAATCTAACAGGAAGTGGCTAGTTTGTTAACTCTACCTGAAGAAGAACTTCTCAGTAGGAACCACCCACTTGTGCTTATTGTTGAATGAATCTTTTCTAAAGACCCAACCTCCTCTTGTAAACCAGACTGAGGAAAGCCTGCTATTTAAATATGATAATAGCTTCAATGGGGGCACAGGAGAACTCTTCTGAGACACCTTTTCTTTGTCATATTGGTTGTAGGAGTTTGCTAGTAACTAGCTGATCCTGGAGAAGACAAAAGCAAGAGAATAATAAAGATAATTCAAGTACGATGATTTCAACGTCTTTCTCTGTTATCACTGGGGAAGGACATACATTCACTCTGGTCACTGCAGCCATGAATCAGTGTCAGGGAAGACTAAGAACAACACAGCTTCCTGGAGGGACAGCTTGACTCAAGGATTATTATTTTAGGACAGCATATTTTATCTCAAACGAAAATAGGTTTACTATAGAAAAGAAAAAAATTAGCATGAACTTTTAAGATTTATTGATTTATCCAAGTATTTACTGAGTGAAGCGCTAAATGTTAGCTTCCCAAATGCTGAGCAGAAAGCAAAATGGTCCCTGACCTCAGGAAATTTACAACCGAGTGAAGGAGGCGGATGAGTTAGTCACAAAAGCTAGGCTAAGTGTTTTGCTTTTCCTGTTCTTAGAAGTTTCCAAGTCTTTCACTATGAAGTTCAACTTTTATTGTTACTTTTCCCAGAATGATCAGACTTGGACTTGAATCTCAAGTTGACCTGAATCATTACCTCTGAAGACTCTTTTAAGAAAGAAGGGATCCTAAGCAGAGCACACATGAAAGCCTCAGTTTTTAAAAAGCCAAGAACAGAGCCAATTAAGGATAATCGGAAGGATGACAAGAACAGAGGTTGGAGAAAGGCGGGGAGTGGTGGTGGCAGGGAAGCGAGCACAGACGTCCTTGAAACATACAGGGCTTAGGACACATTGAAGAAATAGAAAGAAAGCCAGTGAAGCTGAAGCTCATAGGGTAAGGGGATGGTGGTGGGCCAGGCTGGAGATACTGCTGGGGCCAGAGAAGAATTAATCTTGTGAGCATGTAGGGCATAGAAAACAACAAAGGTGAGTACTTGCTTCAGGCAGTTCGTTTTCTGGTCCTTCCAGAGGAACAGGTATCTACTCCCCTGATATTGGGAGGTACATGGATAGAAAATGTGAAAGTGAAAGTGAAAGTCGCTCAGTCGTGTCCGACTCTTTGTGACCCCATGGACTATACAGTCCATGGAATTCTCCAGGCCAGAATACTGGAGTGAGTGAAAGTGAAAAGTGAAAGTGAAGTAGCTCAGTCATGTCCGACTCATTGCGACCCCATGGATTGTAGCCTACCAGGCTCCTCCCTCCATGGGATTCTCCAGGCAAGAATACTGGAGTGGGTTGCCATTCCCTTCTCCAGGGGATCTTCCCAACCCAGGGATCAAACCTGGGTCTCCTGCATTGCAGGCAGATGCTTAGCCTTTCCCTTCTCTAGGGGATCTTCCCAACCCAGGTCTCCTGCATTGCAGGTCGATTCTTTACAGCTGAGCCACAAGGGAAGCCCAAGAAGCATTGGCTTATTATATATCTTGCAAGGTCAACTTTACTGGCCCTAATTTTGCAGATGATGAAACTGAGGCACAGAGAGAAGTGAACAAGGCAGGTTATATTGTAATCAACAGACAGGATTTCAACTTTGGCCTATTGTACCCCATGCTATAGGGAGACTTTAGAAGCCAACTTTTTCTCCTCCACAATTTGCCTGTGATCAGTCAGGGCTCTGTATACTGATCGTATGGGCAAAAGTTTCCATTTTTATTGCTTTTAAAATAGCTGTTATTGTTGTTCAGTTGCTGAGGTGTGTCTGATTCTTCACAACCCCATGGACTGCAGCACCACGGGCTTCCCTGTCCTTCACTGTCTTCTGGAGTTAGCTCAAACTCATGTCCATTGTGTCAATGATGCCATCCAAACATCTCATCCTCTGTCTCTTCCTGCCCACAATCTTTCCCAGCATTAGGGACTGATCTCAACATAATTTCCTTTAGGTCTAGTCTCTTTGTGGAATTTCTAATCTGGAATCAAAGCAGGTTTGGATGGTCGGCTTAAAATGATCTCCTTCTGGCCACCTGATCAGTCACAGGTACATTCAGCAACCAAATGCAGTCAGCTTTCCTTTGGCTCATTTGGGATATGAATCACTCATCCATGCCAGTTACATTTTGCTGAGTAAACTCACTGATCTATCCTCAACAGGTTATTCTCATCCTACCTCACTTCTCTGGAATTTTCAGGGAACTCAGAATTTGTCAGAGTTGAAACTGACTCACCGCAACTTCTCCCTCAAAGAGATTTCATTCAAAGAAATCCTTGATATATCCAAGATCTTAATGAATCAGCACATTCACAAATATTGCTCTAATATAATTTCTCCCAGAAAAAGAAATAATGAAAACCTGAAATATTTCAGTTTGTGCTTTGATGATTTTCTTAATGAGTAGTATTTGCTCAGGGTAGAGTACTGCCTGAAGTGAAATCAGAAATTATCTTTTTTTCAATGCTGTACAGAGCGTATGGGGGACTCGTTTATGTCATGGAACCCGAGCACTGCCAAATGTGACTTTCCATTCCTTAATGAATCCAAGGGTTCAGCTTTCTGGCAAGGGATGATCACTTTTTTTAGAATTATTTTCTACTCCCTTCCAGCACCACCTCTTGCCATTGGTGCTCTTCTCTTGTTTAGTTTTTTTTCACAAAGTACAATTTATCACATTATGAGAATTGCTAAATTCTCGTCAAGGAGTGCAAAACCATAATACTTATTAAAACACAAAAGCTGGATGGTTGGCTAGGTTCAGAGATGGAGTGGGGGGGCTGCAACGCGAGCTTGCAGACCCATGTGATTTAAACTGCTATTGCAGCAAAATGATAAATCACCCCACATCCTGGCCGTGCAAGGTCCCTTGTGAATAGCTGAATTCACAGATACCAAATTCACAAATGCTAATGGTATACTGTATTCCCGTAAGTTTTCACCTAACTTGTGTTTTGCTTTTTATGTAATAATATCCAAAACCCTAAGTCTTTTGTGTATACTCAGCCTACTCTGGGTCTCTCTTTGAGAGTCTGCCTTTGATAGTGAACTTGCCACACGAATTCAATTTATCATGGATACTGAACTTTAATAGCACCCCAAAAGTCTCCATAGCTATCTCTGATTATCCTATTCATCTGTTTCAACCAAACGGATTTTATAATGACCAAGAACATAAACACAACCTAGGCTAAGGATCTAGTTTATATTATTCTGAGTGAAACAAATGACCACTAAAATATACAGTCTGAATGTTTTCAAGTGACTCAAATTTTCAAGGAACTGTTATGTATTCATGAAAATTATAAATAATAATACAGGGAAATAATTATGACATAGTACTAAATGACCAAAAAAAGATATCAAATGACAAGTATAATAAGATTTCAATGGTGTTTAAAAAAAAGGGTACTAAAAATACTAAATTTCATTATACCCAAAATAGCTATCATATCTGGGTACGTGAATAATTTTAAGTTTTCATTTATCATACCCTAGACCTTAAATTTATTTTTCACAATCCATTAAAAAAAAAAAAATTCAGTAGTTCAGTAGTACCTATGAAGTACCTTACTCTTAAAAGAACTATAGACCAGCTCCTTAAAACACTGCTCAAATTCCTCCACAGTTTCAGAGGCTAAAACTCAAGGCCAGCAACTTGAGGAATTTAATAAAGAACAAGAAACAAATCCCAACTTCAATTCCCCTGCAAATATGACAGGATTTTTAAAATGTGCCTGGAAAACTGCATCTGGGGTTTTGCCAATCCCATAACGTTTGGGACGTTTGCTGAACCCAAAACACAGCCGGGCCCACCCATCCATAATTAAAGCCCTCCCCCCAAATGAATTCATTGCTTTGTGGCACCATCTGTCTCATTCCCTTATTTACATAATAGGGAACCCTGCTCCGACTACAGCAAATGAGAAGCGACAAAAGAATGGCAAGTGAAGATGAAATGTATACATGTATACATCAGATTATGTATAATATGGTCAAATCCTTCCAATTTAAAAAAAAATTTTTTTAATCCCCAAACCCATCACAATTTTTACCTGGGCCTCTTTCCAGCTCTCGGAACCTCCTTCCTCCTTCTGCTGTATCTGCAGCTCTCACTAGCATGGCTTGTTTCAAAGAGTTCATTTGTCACATTTTATTTTATTAAATATTTTATTTTCCTCTTGTGGACCCATTAGCATGCCAGTTTGAGAAAAATGACACAAATCAGTTGTGTTTGGTAGTTACTAAGCTGCAGTGGAGAAATAAGCAGTTTTATATTAACTTGAAATTTAAAAAGAAAAAAAAAAAAAAATTGTCCCCAATGTAGAGCTTCCTTGAATCCTTCTCATTTTCCTCCCTTCTGTCTCCTGGGAAGTTCCTGTCCTAATAATGGTAGCATGAACAGTGGATCTGTTAAAGACAGACAAAGGGCTGATTTCTGAATATGCAGCGGTTACTCTAATCCCATGTTTTGTGTCTATTCCTACAGGCTGGGGCAGGACCAGCCTTCCAGCGCCCAAGGCAGCCCCAGGACTCCTATCTGGGCTCTGCCACTAACTCTCAGTGACCTCATGCAAATCTACTTTGGGGATCTTCAAGTTCACAATCCGTGCTCTGCTGTCCCATAAATGCCTGCCTGGAAGCTGAGATGATGCTCCCCTCCGTGGATGCAGAGCCCCTCCCTTTCCAAGCCCGCAGGCACAGATGCAAGTGGGTGGAGGGTTCAGAGGCCTGAGTTCCTTCAGCTTCAGGGCTCACCTTTTACCAGGACCGAGCACCCTCAGACTGGAGGGAGAAAGATGCCAAGACTTAGAGGTATATACTGTCTTCTGCACCACGCTGACCTCTTTTATAGTCAGGGACCAGGAGGGAGTCTTCTAGGCCCAGCACTGACAGCCCATCCTTGGAAGCAGCCACAGCTAAACATGAGAGGCTGGAGTTCCTGTGCTATATAACAGGTCCTTATTGGTTATCTGTTTTAAACATAGCAGTGTGTACATGTCAACCTCAAACTCCCAATGTGGCCTGTCAACCACAGGTTGGCACTTGCCATCTACCTCTACAAGGTTTAAACCATGGGCTGCAAAACTGCTGACCTCCAACCCCTGAAGGAGTTCAAGGTGGAGAGGAAAAACTGGGAGAATTGGCAGGACAGGTCTTCAGACAGTCAGATATTCTCAGGAGCTTATTTTATGAGTCCAATTCTTGTACCTTTTCATAAAACACTAAAATCTTTCATGGTGACAGTTGTTTCTCATGACTAGCAGAAGCTTCATGAGACTGGTAGAAACTTCAAGAAACTTTCTACCAAAAAATATGTGCATGACTGCATGTATTCCCCCTTTACTAAAATCACGTACACGCTGTCCTTCACCCTTACCTCTTTGGAGCAGTTTCTCAGAGCTTTCTGAGGTGCCATTTCCCAGGCTGCAGAGTTCATTTTGTCCCAAATAAAACTTAACTCACAGCTCTCACATTGTGCATTTTTTTAGTCAACAATCCCTTCCTCTGCTCAATATTCTGTAATAGTTTAAATGGGAAAAGAATTTGAGAAAGAATAGAGATAGTATATGTATAACTGAACCATTTTGCTATGTACCTGAAACTAACCCAACATTGTTAATCAACTTTACCACAATATAAAGTAAAATTTTTTAAAAAGATAAAATAAAATGGGCAGAGCACCATCAAATTGATGCTTTTGAACTGTGGTGCTGGAGAAGACTCTTAAGAGGCCCTAGGACTGCGAGGATCAAACCAGTCAATCTTAAAGGAAATCAGCCCTGAATACTCACTGGAAGGACCGACGCTGAAGCTCCAATACTTTCGCCACCTGATGCAAACAGCACGGGAAAAGCCCCTGAGGCCGAGAAAGACTGAAGGCAGGAGGAGAAGAGGGTGACAGAGGGTGAGATGGTTGGATGACATCATTGATTCAATGAACGTGAATTTGGGTAAATTCCGGGAGATTTAAGAATCTTCTTCGCTTCTCCAGACAGAGAAGACTGGCATGCTGCAGTCCAGGGGGTCTCAAAGAGTCGGACATGACTTGGTGACTGAACAACATATGTTTTTAAAAATGTGAGAGGCTACTACTGGAACAGTGGCTCAATCAGCACAAAGAGCTCAGGAATCAAGCTTGTCTTCAGTATTTCTTAGCCCATCTCCAGGTCTCTCAATCAGAATTTCCAGGGTTGGGATGGAGGAATCAGTGTGTTTATTACTTTTCTCAGGTAATTCTGATTCATAGCCCAGGTTTGGGCTCTACTGGTTTCCATTAACTCTTGCTATGAGAAAAGATCAGCATATCTTTAGGAGAAACAATTCCTTAGTTCTAAACTCTACAAGGAATTTGCCACATGTTTGTCTTTATCCTGGAGTCACTGATCCACAGAATAAGTAAAACTAGCAGCAATTTTACTCTTCAGAAGCAGAAATGTGGACACATCTGATATACACTTGCAATCAGCCTGAGGCCAGAACCTGAGGTATTTCCCTAAGGGAAAGCATTTTGGTGCTGGTGCTGGTGAAGACTCTTGAGAGCCCCTTGGACAGCAGGGAGATCAAACCAGTTAATCTTCAAGGAAATCAACCCTGAATACTCACTCATTGGAAGGACTGATGCTGAAGTTGAAGCTCCAATACTTTGGCCACCTGATGAGAAGAACTGACTCATTGGAAAAGACCCTGATGCTGGGAAAGACTGAAGGCAGAAGGAGAAGATGGCAACAGAGGATAAGATGGTTGGATAATATCACTGATGCATTGGACATGAACTTGGGCAAACTCCTGGAGATGGTGAGGGACAGGGAAGCCTGGCATGCTGCAGCCCATGGGGTTGCAAAGGGCCGGACACAACTGAACACCACCACTCTGGTGAGCTTCAGGCTGGGCTTATGCTCTATGCCTGACAATGTTCTGAGGCCAAGAACAGCCGCACCAGAGAGGCCAAAGGCCCTCCCCACATTCTTATCTGCTGGCTGGAGCCTCCTTCCAAAAACAGAAAAAAATGGGTACAACAATGACAGGACTTTTAATACAGGTAATTCAAATTTTCTCAATCGTATAACATGTATGAAATAAAAATAACTTCAGAAAACATTACAATATTTACAGCAATGTTCTGGGAGGGATTGGGGGTAGGAGGAGAAGGGGACGACAGAGGGTGAGATGGCTGGATGGCATCACCGACTCAATGGACATGAGTTTGAGTGAACTCCGGGAGTCGGTTATGGACAGGGAGGCCTGGCATGTTGCAATTCATGGGGTCGCAAAGAGTCGGACACGACTGAGCAACTGAACTTAACTAAACTGAACACATACATTATCTCATTCATGTCCAACTCTGTGACCCCATGGACTGTAGCCTGCCAGGCTCCTCTGTCCATGGAACTTTCTAGGCAAGAATACTGGAGTGAGTTGCGATTTTCTTCTCCACAGCAATGTAGAACACAACCCAAACACAACCTCTGTACTTTTCTTGCAAGTGCAGCTTTAAAGCAAATCACTTAGACTTCTTTTCCAACCAGATAAGCCTTCTGTTCAGCCTCTTCTGCCCACATAGGAGAAACTGCTGCTACTGAGACATCTATTAGCAAAGAGTGTGTGGCAGTGGGGACACTTGGCTTGGACCTCCAAACCTTCCATTTACCATCTGCACAATCTTTATACATTTGCTAAACCTGACTGTCATCTGTAAAATGGGATAACAGGGGCCTATCTAACAGGGTTGAAGGATCAATCAGATAAAGGCCATGACAGGTCTAAGCAAGCAGTGAAAACAAAGGGTGTATTGTAAGACATGGTCTGTGTTCCACTGAGCTGGCAGTTTAGGAGAGGAGATGAAAAATTGGAAAATTAAATGAGGTTCAAGTTGCCGTGAAAGCTCAAAGGCGGAGGGGATCTGTCACCCTAAAGAGATGGTAAGGCAGTGTCCTTCACAAAGAAGATTTGAATTGAGCCTTTAGGGGTGGATAGAGTCTTCTAGAAGGACAGAGAGAGGCAATATAGCATATGTGGGGGCAAATGGAGGCTCATTTCCAGAAATAGGCATGGAAGTTGACACGATTTGTTTATAACACACATTTTGAGGGGTAGGAATTAGGAAGTGGGAGGTGGGAAGCCTCTAATTAGGCTTTTGTTGCTCTGTGCTGAAAAAGAAGGCCTTTATGCTGAACACACTGAAGGACCAATGGAGGCTTTATAAAGGAGAGTGACATGATTAGATTTGAGTGTAGAAAGGTCACTCTGGAAATACTGATTAAGATGGGCGGGAGGAAGGTGAGCCTAGAGGCAAGAAGACCACAGTGGGAGGGGGGTGCTGTAGGAATCCTGGTAAGGAGAGGCAGAGGCAGCAATGATGGAGTGGACATTACTTATTTGAAAGATGTTAAGAAAGCAAGAAAGGCAGGGCTCAGTAACTGATTGACTGGTGCAGATAAAGGAGAATAAGGAATCAAGGCTGTCTCCCAGGTTACAAATGCAGGTGAATGAGTAAATGATTTGCACACTGACCAAGAGAGAAAGAAAAGAAGATGAGCAAATTTAAGAGTAAGTAGATGTGGGAGATAGTAAATTTGCTTTGAGACATGTTGAGTTGAAAAGTATCTTTGAAAATCCAGAAGGAAAAGTCCAGTAACTATGGATATGTATGTCTCTAATTTATGGGGGAAAAACTCAGGGGAAAAGAATCTTATTATGTGGAAGCTAAGAGTAGTTAACTTGATGGCAGGATGTTCTTCGAAATAGTTCGCTAGCAGCAAATACAGTGGTTATTTTCAGAAATTGAACTGCTTTGGAGATCGAGTTTCTTTCTCCATGAAACCAAGCTCTGGATTCAGAGCCATACACCCAACGGCACTCAGTCACCCTCTTGAGTTCCAGATAAAACTCAAGGACATTTTAGCTGCACCATGTTCACGGTGAGATGACTCTGGACAATGGTGAAGGTCATGGACATGGTCACACAAGACAATACACACGAAATTGCTTTGAAGTCCTTCAAGAATCAGCAGTGTTTACTCTCGTTCCTTGTTTCCTCACAGAAAGGCAGCCCATGGCAGTATGACTAGAAGTTCAGTCATGCCTGGCACATTGTCGGATACATAGAAGTTACGCAGTTAGTGCTTGGTGAATAAACTGCCCGATGAAGGCACACATCAATTAAACAAAATAAATGTTCCAAGGGAACTGGAAGAGGCTGGGAAAAGTTTGCAGTAATTTTCCCCCTAGGTAGAAGTGATTCCCAAAGATGGGGCATTCAGACTTTAGTCAATGGTGGCATTTCAACCTGGCCACATCTCAAAGGAACCACTGAGCGGGGGAAAGGGGTTGAAAGTGAGAAGCTGGGATTTTCTTTCTTTCAAGGAGGAGACAAAATGTTCCAAGAAGGGATGAGTGGGTGCAGCTTCTTTTAAATGGTGGTGAAATGCTATATCAGGTCATAAACCTGTGGTAGAGTTTAGTGACTGTGCTTAAATGGATGATTCTCATTGCCTTATGAGATCCGGAAAAGCCATAAAAATTCATGGCCTACTTGTGGCTGAGCTCTAATAAAGGAATAATCGGTGCTTTAAGCGAGGGGTAATGGGAGGTACAGTGGGAGATTTACTCGAGCAGTAGGGGCTGCAGAGACAGCGTAGGTTTTTCATGCCAATTGCCCTGCCAGACAACAGTGCAGGACTTCCCTGGTGTGCACTTGTAATCCTGTTCTCTTAAGTGACAAGATGGGTCCTTAGTTCTTCCTTCTCCTGCACTTTCAGGAATCAAGCCTTAGAGTTCTACTCAGGGCTCCTGTCATCAAACTCAATAAATCTGCAGTGAGGTTCCCATCAGAGATCACTTGGTATGGTGGAAAGAACTTGGAATTTAAATTAGGGAAAACTTTAGTTTTAAACCTAGCTCTGTGAATTCCTAGGTTACTTTCTTATTGACCCTAATTATTCTTTCTCAATCATTTGTTCCTGCCCACTGCCATGGGACTTGGGTGTCTCTCTATGGGAGAAGTCCTCAGTTATCCTCTTGACTACAAGCTTGGCCATGTGACTTGCTTTGACCAAGGGCTTGTGTGTTGAAGTAATGGATGTCACAATTGAAGAGCTTCAAGAGCCTTTGGGAGGTGGGCCACTGTTCTTTTATCTCTCTCATGAGAATAAAAGTGAAAATGTGAGTCACTCAGTTGTGTCACGGAGAAGGCAGTGTTACCCCACTCCAGTACTTTTGCCTGGAGGATCCCATGGACGGAGGAGCCTGGTAGGCTGCAGTCCATGGGGTCGCGAAGAGTCGGACAGGACTGAGCGACTTCACTTTCACTTTCCACTTTCATGCATTGGAGAAGGAAATGGCAACCCACTCCAGTGTTCTTGCCTGGAGAATCCCAGGGATGGGGGAGCCTGGTGGGCTGCCATCTATGGGGTTGCACAGAGTCTGACATGACTGAAGCGACTTAGCAGCAGCAACAGTTGTGTCCACTCTGTGTGATCCCACGGACTGTAGCCCACCAGGCTCCTCTGTCCATGGAATTCTCCAGGCAAGAATACTGGAGTGGGTTGCCATTCTCTTCTCCAGGGGATCTTCCCCACCCGGGGATCGAACCCAAGTCTCCCACATTGCAGGCAGATTCTTTATCATCTGAGCCATGAGGGAAGCCCTCATGAGAATATATACCCCAAATCAGGACTATTTTTCAGCCTGGGTTCTGGAATATAGAAGACACTCAGGGCAGAGTCAAAGCTGCTTTCAGATACTGCACTAGGAGTGTAAAATGACTGTGACTATAGGCTTGTTGCTCCAAGACAGTGAGGCACTGGGGGTGTTTGTTACCTCAGTGTAACAGTACAGTGAAACCTGACTGACACACACAGTGATTTAGGAAAACTATCTTAACCTGACTGAGCTCTGTTTCCCCTAAAATGTTGACAATACACCCACTTTTATGTGTGTGTGTGTGTGCGCTTAGTTGCTCACTTGTGTCTGACTCTGAGACCCTAGAACAGTTGCTTCACTAATTGTGGTTTTAGTTATTCAGATTTTTCTACTCAGTCAGAGAAATACGAGAGACTAAGGCATTTTCCCAACATGTGTACTTCCAGTTAGCTATAGGTGAATGACTTGTTGCTGTGGAATCCCTGGGCCAACGTGGCAATCAGTGGCAAATTGCACATTTATGACACTCTTCTTCCAGGACCAGGGCGAAAGAGTGTCTCAGATCTTTTCATCACAGCCTTCACAAGCTGTGAAAGAAATAGCAGCAGGTTCACTTTCACCCCATTACACATCCAGTCAATGGAACGCTGCCTTTTCCTTACCTGGGGTGACAAGCAGGCAGGTGAAATCTGGCTCCTATGGCCTTTTGCACATGGGCACACTGCTATGAAAACCAGGGGCCTGTGCTCATTGCGATCACAGTAACAGCCCCTTTCACAGGCCCACTATTCACGGTTCACAAGGTTTCTGTGGTGTTCATTCTGATTTTCGTAACAGTTTTATGAGCTTTTAATTCCCTCAGTCATTCATTCAACTGAGTGCGAGCTACACTATTTCGGCCTTCGTGGAAGTAGGTATTAGTATACACTAATAATAATAATAGTGACCATTTATGACTAGTTATTGCATTGATTCAGCATTCTCCTCCATCTACTATGTGTTGGGCACTGTAAAGTCAATGAAGATACTCAAGTGAAAAGGCATGGTCCCAGCCCTCAAGGATCTCACAGTTGCAAAGACGATACAGACATGGAAACCACCATGTCTGAAAGGCTGTAGCCTAAGTGTGGCCACAGAGTTCAAACCAAGAGCATCAGAGCACAAAGGAGAGAAAATCCACCTACAGAACCAGGGACATCAGGCCACAGGAAGGGACCTACGACTGGGTTCTAAGAGGACTGGAAGCTTACCAGGTGGATAAAAGTGGAACAGAGAAGCAACCAATGGAAACAACTTAGAGATTAGGAAGAGTTCTGTGTATGGCTAGAGCAGAGGGTCAGTCGAGGCCATAGGGAGGGATATTAATAGAATTCAATAGGTACGAAGAAGTGGTTGAAAAGAACCTTGAGGTGCAAAGGAAGGAGTTTCTCTTTACTCTGTAGGCAACAGTGAGACTTCACATAAAGTATTTTAAATAGAAGATTATCCTGGTCACATTTAAAAAAAGATTTCACTCCAGCAACAATATAGTCTATTGGAAATAAGTCAGACTAGAGTAGGACACCAGTTAGGAGGTTAATTCCAGAGTTCTGAACTCTGTGCTCACTCCAAAGTCTTACGTGTGCCATTTCTGCTGAGGACTAGTACTCCCAGGGAGATGTCACCCTTATTTCCTGCCATCTCTGCCCTTCTTTTGGGGAAAACAAACATTTAACAAATGACCCACTCAGTTAGTTATAATCATTTATCAGAGGGACAATCATTTTCCAGATACCTCACACACTATCTATGGATGGTGATCCCAAGGTCAGGATCACCTGGATAACCAGTCAGGGTTTGATGATCAATGGTACACATTTGCACTGAGCACCAAAAAGAGGGATTTTTAAAAAAATGTGTAGACATGTTTAAAAAATGTCATGGAAAATAAGAACTTTGCTGGATTTGGCTACACTTAGTTTATAATTCGGCCTTTTATATAGTTCATGATGTTCTCACAGCAAGTATACTGGGGTGGTTTGCCATTCCCTCCTCCAGCGGATCAATTCCCAAGAAGGGGAGTTCCAAAGAATGTGCTAACCATCAGACAATCGCACTAATCTCCCATGCTAGTAAGGTCAGGCTTAAAACCTTGAATGCTAGGCTTAGCATTATGTGAACCAAGAACTTCCAGATGTCCAAGTTCAGTTTAGAAAAGGAAGAGGAACTAGAGATCAGATTGCCAACATTCACTAGATTATAGAGAAAGCAAGGGAATTTCAGAAAAACCTCTCTCTCTGTTTCATCGACCAAGTTAAAGCCTTTGATTGTGTGGACCATGACCAACTGTGGAAAGCTCTTAGAGAGACAGGAACACCAGACCATCTTACCTGTCTCCTGAGAAACCTGTATGCGGGTCAAGAAGCAACAGTCAGAACCCTGTATGGAACAACTGACTGGTTGAAGATCAAGAAAGGAGTACAGGACAGTGCTGTCTGCTGTCATCCTGCTTGTTTAACCTATATGCTGAGCACATTATGAGGTGCCGGGTTGGATGAGTTATAAGCCGAAATCAAGATAGGCAGGCAAAACATCAACAGTCTCAAATATGCAGATGATACCACTCTAATGGCAGAAACCGAAGAGGAAATAGAGAGCCTCTTGATGAGGGTAAAGGAGGAGAGTGAAAGAGCCGGCTTAAGACTAACAATAAAAGAACTAAGATCATGGCATACGGTCCCATTACTGAATGGCAAATAGCAGAGGAAAAGGTGGAAGTAGTGACAGATTCTCTCTTCTTGGGCTCCAAAATCACTGCAGACGGTGACTGCAGCATGAAACCAGAAGACGACTGCTTCTTGGCAGGAAAGCGATGACAAACCTAGACAGTGAGCTGAAAAGCAGAGACATCACTCTGCTGACAAAGGTCCGTCTAGCCAAGGCTATGGTTTCCCAGTGGTCAGGTACGGTTGTGAGAGCTGGCCATAAGAAGGCAGAACGCCAAAGAATTGATGCTTTTGAACTGTGGTGCTGGAGAAAGCTCATGAACGTCTCCTGGACAGCAAGGAGATCATACCAGTCAATTTTAAGGGAGATCAACCCTGAATATTCACTGAAGGACTGATGCTGAAGCTCTAGTATTTCGGTCATCTGAGGCAAGCAGATGACTCATTGGGAAAGTCCCTGATGCTGGGAAAGACTGAGGGAAGAAGGGGAAGAGGGCGACAGAGGATGAGATGGCTACATGGCATCACTGATGCAATGAACATGAACTTGGGCAAACTCCGAGAGATGGTGAGGAACAGGGAGGCTTGGCATGCTGCAGTCCGTGGGGTCGCAAAGAGTCAGACACACCAGGTGACTGAACAAGACCAATTTTATAATTTACATTTGCTTTTCATTGCATATAATGTGGGGAATAGTGGTAGGGGTGGAGGTGGGACACGTATTTTTAGCACATAAGTCTTCTAAAGCAGCAGTCTCCAACATTTTTGGCACCAGAGACTGGTTTCATGGAAGACAATTTTTTCATGGACTAGGGTTGGGGGGCTGGTTTCAGGATGACTCAAGCATTATGTTATGTACTTTATTTCTATTATTAAATTGTGATATATAATGAAATAATTATACAAATCATCATAGTGCAAAATCAGTGGGAGCCCTGCACTTGTCTTCCCACAAATAGATGGTCCCATCTGGGGGAGAACAATGGAGAAGAATTGTGAATACTGATGAAGCTTTGCCTGCTGGCCCACCATTCCCCTCCTCTGTGCAGCCTGGTACTGGTCTATGGCCTAGGGGTTGGGGACCCCTGTTATAAAGGACTCAGTCTAGCCTTGGTTATGCCCTCTTTTCTCTGGTTGCACTGCAGGTGACCACAGCCACTTCCTTCCTTGGAACTTCTCTATAGAGAAGTTTCTAGACAGCAGCCAGAAAGAGAACTGCAATGAACTGGATCCATCATTCACAGAGATGTCAAGGACAGCACCTCCACCCTTACTAAGGCTGTACAAGGAGACATGGCTGGCAACTCTTACTGCCTAATTCAGGTCTGAACCTCATGTAAGTTTATTTGGGCAACAGAATTGGAAACAGAGCATTTCAGATTCTGCTTACTCAACAGCAGTATTCAATTGAGATCTTCTATACTGTCAGGGCTTGAAAGTCTTGCGGATTACTATAGGGCAGGTTTCCAACACTCTTCTAAGGGTTCTGCTTCAGAGACCCATCTATTTCAAGGAAGGCCAGCTCCATAGAGAGAGGCTGAGGAATGAGCTGACATGCTAACAATATAAGTCACTATGTACTCAGTCACTCAATTCTGTCTGATTCTTTGTGACCCCACGGACTGTAGCCTGTCAGGCTCCTCTGTCCATGGAATTCTCCATTCTCCAGGCAAGAATACTCAAGTGTGAGCCATTCTGTTCTCCAGGAGATCTTCCCGACCCAGGGATTGGACCCCAGTCCTCTGCATTGCAGGCAGATTCTCTGCCATCTGAGCCACCAGGTAAGATCAATATAAGTCGCTGCTGTTCCCCATATGGTTTCCAAACACTGCACAATCGAGTACCACTGCCCTCTACTAGAGAACAGAAATATGAAAGGTCTACTCAGGGTATCTAGGTCAGAGCAGTTCAAAATAACACTTTAAACTTTCTCTGCTAATTCAGTCTATAGTCTTTGGTCATAAGTCACAAGGTTTTCCACAGAGTTCCCTATGATCATAAAGCTATGTATTGAGTACTTATTATATGCTAGGCATATGCTAGGAGTTTTACCTGCATTCTCTGATTTACTCTCTATATCTAGGGGACATAAACTACTATTATTATCCCTCCTTAGCAGATAAGGAAACTGAGACATAATGATCTTTAGTAACTAGGCCAAAGTCAGAACCAGTAAGTTTCAGAGCCCAGGTTGGAATTTAGGAAGCCTTGCTCTAGAGTCGACCTTCCTAACCATTTGCTAATCTACTTCTTCTCTGCCCTAGGAGTTTAACTTGATCTCTTATTCCAATTTACAAGCATTTGTTAACTTTAATTTGTAGGTGAGAAAACGGAGGTGAGAGAGGTTAAGTGACTTGCCTCAGGTCACACCCACTGGTGGTGGCAGAGCTAGAACACCATACAAATAACTGCCTTCAAGATTTCTTAATTTGACATCATTTTAACCTCAACTAGGTTTTAGATTATGTTATCCCACCAAGGGAAACAACAAAGGGAGGTGGGGGTGGGGTGGCATTTACTGAGCTCTTCCTAAGCATCAAGTCATCCCCTAGGCCTTTTATATCCAACATTTATTCATTCAAACAACAACCTTGTGACGCTGGCGTTGTTGCTTCCCTTTTTTCAAATAAAACAGAAGCTTCAGGAGGGCGGGGAAACCTACCTGAATTCATCCAGAAAGCATGTGATGCAACTGGGGCTCCAGACCCCATCTGTGTGAATGTGACGCCCAGGCTCCTCTAACCAAGAATTTAATAGTAGGTTCACCCCTAGATAGCATATTCAAAAGCAGAGACATTACTTTGCCAACAAAGGTCTGTCTCGTCAAGGCTATGGTTTTTCCAGTAGTCATGTATGGATGTGAGAGTTGGACTGTGAAGAAGGCTGAGCACCAAAGAATTGATGCTTTTGAACTGTGGTGTTGGAGAAGACTCTTGAGAGTCCCTTGGACTGCAAGGAGATCCAACCAGTCCATTCTGAAGGAGATCAGTCCTGGGTGTTCTTTGGAAGGAATGATGCTGAAGCTGAAACTCCTCATTGGCCACCTCATGCGAAGAGTTGACTCATTGGAAAAGACTCTGATGCTGGGAGGGATTGAGGGCAGGAGGAGAAGGGGATGACAGAGGATGAGACGGCTGGATAGCATCAATGACTCGATGCACATGAGTTTGAGTGAACTCTGGGAGTTGGTGATGGACAGGAAGGCCTGGCGTGCTGCGATTCATGGGGTCCCAAAGAGTCAGACATGAATGAGTGACTGAACTGAACTGAACACCCCTTGTAGATGTGGGTTTTATTCTGTACCCACTTTAACAAAAGGATGAAGGAGAGAAATGGGACTTAAATCAACACAAGCAATCTTGTGACATCATCCCCTCACAAGATCCTGGCCACCATGCCTGAAACTGAATTTGTAAGGAGTTTCCCTGAGTCCCTGGGTCAAATGGCCTCTGATGTTCTGACAACATTCCTCTCCTTGATTCTATGCCCTGACTCTTCTTACTTGGACCCTGCAATGAGATACCTCACAATTATTCACAGGTTACCTACCAGAGAAAACATCCTCTAGACCTTGGCTTGAAATTACTAGGTGAGTCAAGTCATATTTTTGGTACAATGAATGTGTTATTTCCCAAGTATTGGGGGTTTAACACAGCAACAGAAGCCTCTCACCAGAGACCTTTCCCCCTTAACTTTGAAATATGTGTGTACAGCAGAGAAATATTTCTGGTTTTGATGCCCTTACACAAATTGTCAACACACTGTATCTTTTTCTCACAGCTCTTTGATGTACTTGAAGGGGTTTTCTTCCTTGAACAAGAAGCCACAACTCCAAATGTGTTTAAGACAGAAGCCCCTAAACATTTGAAGTTCAGTTCAGAATTCCTAAGCAGAAACTTGGCAAGAAGTCCTAACTTAAACTGGGAAAAACGAGAAAAAAAAAAACAAAAAACCCAATACCCATCCACGAAGTATCAAATGTATACTTCTCAATAGAAAACAGACTTTTCACATCCATGTCATGCTGGTCTATCATTTATTTCCTGCATTTTCCCCACAAGACTTCTGGCTCATTTTAAAAGCATAGTAACAACCATTTGGATGTATTGCTTTCATCTCAAATTCAACAAGCCCAAGTCTTAACTTCTAATCTTTAATCCACTTGGTGTCCCTTGCTTTCTTCTTCATTTCTGCCAACAACCCCCATCATCTAGACTTAAAATCTAGACATTGATTCCCTCAAGGACCGGAAGCAATTCTTAATTATCTTTGTATGTTCACTACTCAGGCAGTGCTGGTGCATAGAAGATGCTCAATAAATACTCGTTCAATAGATTTTCCCTTCTCCTTCTCCCTCTACTTCACCCATGCATCTTATCTCTTCAAAGCCCTTGACTTGACACTTGTATTTTCCAACATGAGTACCTAACAGCCAAATAGGTCAAATATGACCTATTTGACTAGGGTGCAGCCTGTTTAAGATTTTTATGGAAACCCCCACCCTGAAACCAACACATAAAATTGGTCAGAAATAGAAATTAAGAGGCCAGTGGTTTCAAATAATTACAGTTCTGAGTGCAGATGAGGGTCATTCTAAAAGAAGTAGACCTGTTATAATTGCGGGAGGAGGGTTCAGGATGGGGAACACATGTATACCTGTGGCGGATTCATTTTGATATTTGGCAAAACTAATACAGTTATGTAAAGTTTAAAAATAAAATAAAATTAAAAAAAATAAAAAATAAAAGAAGTAGACCTGTTATAATTGCGATTGAATCTAAGAACAATTTTAATCTTACATATTAAATTACTCTACAAGATCAAGATAAAGTTTAATGGATCATTTCCAAGGATTTCTTACTGAAGAATAAGAACGCACCATATCATTAACCCAAAATTCTTAAGAGTGGAATCTACAAAGCCCATTTAAGTACATAACGTGCCTTGCACATGGAAACTACTTATGAAAGTTTCCGTGTATCCTTGAATCTCACTCGAGTTATGGGCCCAATCTGAACACCAGCCACTAGCCTTCTTTTGAACTAAAATGTATTATTGATAACGAGTAGGCTTCATTCAACTCTGTTTCTGATTATGAGGTTCTCTATATAAACCACATACCTTTACTTTTTTTTCCTTCAGTTATTTATCCCTTGACATTCTTTTCATGTATACCGTGAATCCTATGACTACTTCTGTAGTTCATATTTTCCTGCTCCATCAGATCAGAGGTTCTTAAGCTGAGGTCTGTGATGCAGAAGAGAGACTGGGGAAGTAGAGGTGCAGGCTCAGAAGCAAGAAGGCAGCATTGATTACATGATGGTTTGAGTCTAGAGAAATCTAAGACATGCTGATGAGAATACACAGATGCTGGAGGTAAGACACTGCAGGGTTTACTGTGCACCAGGCATAGCTGTAGACACTGTGGGAAAAGCCCTCCCAACCTTCCATTCTGATAGGGCCAACTAATGGCTACCAAATAAATCAATACATACTGGGTCAGGTGATCATGAATGCTGTGGAGACAAAAGAGAGAAAGAATGGGGAGTTTTATAAATTGCCATTTTTTTAAAAGGTGGTCAGAGAAGTTCTGACTTTCCCCGAGCAAAGATCAGATGGAAGTGAGAGCAGGGATGTGCTATTATCTGGGGAAGATCTTGGACGGAGGGGAAGCATCTGAAGCAAATGCCCTAAGGCAGGAAGAGGCTTGGACCAGCTCCATCAGCAGAAAGCAAGTGGACTGGTGTGGTTGGAGCAGAAGGTGGGGAAGATCATGTGTAGCCTTGTGCTGGTGTCAGGGCTCAGACTTTCACTCTGAATGACTGTCCATTTAAAAACACCATCTCTCATGGGGGCCCAGTGTGCAACAGCTGCAAACAGCAGCCTTCTCAGTAGTGTACGCAGCGTATTGCCCATACAGGTTGCCCTAAGGGACCTTGAAGATAGATAGATAATGTCCAGTGGACATTCATGACAGGCATGCTGTCTCCAATCCAGGCTCCAGACAGGTATGTGCGGCAATTTTGGAAAGCCCCAGGACACAGTGGCCAGGATTCACATTGGACAAGTCATTAGGCCCATCCATACCAAGCCGTAGAACAAGGAGCACGTGACTGAGGCCCTCCACAGGGCCAAGGTCAAGTTCCCTGGCCACTAGAAGAGCCACATCTCCAAGAAGTGGGGATTCATTAAGTTTAAAGTGGATGAATTTGAAAACATGACTAGCAAAGCAGCTCATCTTGGATGGGCTGTGGGATCAAATACATCCCTAATCATGGCCCTCTGGACAAATGCTGGGCCCTGCACTCACAAGCACCTTGGCGCTGTCCCCACCTTACTCATGCCCACCAGTAAATCCTACTTTCCTGTCCAAAAAAAAAAAAAAAAAAAAATCTTTCCCTGATCGCATTCCACCAGAATAAACTGATTGTTCACCATGTTCCAAGCATTCTGATAAGCTCTGGGAACATACACATTAATAAGATCCAGACCCTCTATAATAAGGAAACATGTATTTAGACAAATAAGTCTAACACAAGGTAGAAAGCAAGTTAAATGTTGTTAAGAGAGATGGCTGACCTGCAAGAGAGCTGAGATCCCTCTTAGCTTCAGGGAGGAGGCAGTCAGGTTTGGTTCACAGAAGTAGTTCCCATACGTTCCCATACAATGGGCCATGAAGGATGGATTGAATTTGAATACAGGGGTCACTTAGGTACAGAACTTCCTAAGAAAACAAGTCAAGGGATGGAGGTGAAAAAATGCCTGATATTTTCAGACAACTATGAGAATTGACTAAGATGGGAAAGGTGAGTAATTGGAAATGGGTTTGGACAAGAAGTTTGAAAGTAGATGTTTGAGGTACATAGATGCAAGACAGAGAATTAGTGAACCCTAAGCTCTGGGGTATAATATGCCTTCTACATCCTTTCCAGATATGCTTGCTTACGTCTCTATAGGAAAGATTTCATAGGAGAAAAGTACATGCAGTGAACGTATAGGAATTAAACTGAACTCTCCTTTTGCAATTTGGTGAAAATTTTTAAGTTATATTCTGTATTAGAGATGATTTATTATAAGCCAGTCCCTTACCCCCCAGTACTGCACTGATGAGGAGTGTGAGTCCTAAAGGTTTAATAAGCAATGACAGGTCACACTATTAATAACTGATGAATCAGGAATCAGACTAACGTCCTGTTGTTTTCCTGCTACATTTTCTCTGCTCAGCTCTACCAGGTCTTTCCATTAGCAAGGTGTGGGTAACACACCCTTAGTGCTTCAAATCCAGATCCTGAGATGTCTTGTTGCAACACGCATATGATATTAACGACTCATCTGCTATTCCTCCCCCATCTGGGTGCAATCTACCTCCTCAAAACTCCTTCACACTGTCAGTGGTGACTGAGCTGTACAGCTGTAGGCAAGGCCTTCCAAATACTCCAGTGTGGCATCTTCCACCCCTGTTAACTTCTCTGAGAACAGAAAAAAATTGAATTCCCTTTCCCAAGAGACATTTGCCACCATCACGCCATGAAGAAGTTTTGCTTCCACTTATTTGCTGGATATTCCTTACGAGAAGATCTTGACTTGTTCTTTTTCAATAACTGAGCTTAACAACCAGATGAACATGCTTTTGGATTTTTCAAATTTATTTCTAATGAAAAGCAGAGTTGACAGAAAGCAAGAGAGAATGAGCCAACTTAGCCACAAAAGTAAATTTTAGCCCTTCGCTTGTACCTTAGAGCAGTGGTGCCCAACCTCTTTGGCACCAGGGACTAGTTTCATGGAAGACAATTTTTCCACAGAGTGGGATGGGAGGGTGGGGTCAGGGAGAGAGTAGATTCAGGATAATTCAATTACATTACATTTATTGTGCACTTTATTTCTATTACTACTACATCAGCTTCACCTCAGATTATCAGGCATTAGATTCTGGAGATTTGGGACCCCGGCCTTAAAGAAGGACTAGAGAATTTGGGAAAAGGCCTTCTAAAGATGTTTCATCTGAATTCTGAAAATAAAAAACTAGCCTCAAGACTCAACCTAATTCCTGTTTCAGGAAACCTTCTGTGAACAAAGCCATTCCCCAAATCTGTGCTCCCGTGAAATGCCACACATACCTTTATTTTATTTTATTTTTAAATTTAATTTTATTTTTAAACTTTACATAACTGTATTAGTTTTGCCAAATATCAAAATGAATCCGCCACAGGTATACATGTGTTCCCCATCCTGAACCCTCCTCCCTCCTCCCTCCCCATTCCATCCCTCTGGGTCGTCCCAGTGCACCAGCCCCAAGCATCCAGTATCTGTGAACAAAGCCATTCCCCAAATCTGTGCTCCCGTGAAATGCCACACATACCTTTAAGATGACGGCCCAGGACGCACTGCGCTGTGGCAATCGCTCTCCACGTCTCTTCTTTCCCACCAGGTTCACAGCACCTATCAGGGTGCAGAAGAAAGAAGGAAGGCATCAAAGATGGGAGGAAGGAAGGAAATGTTTGATGCACATGTTTTCCAAACTAACTCAAGACACATGATCTGGCAAAGAATGTCTTGGCTGCTAATTGTCTAAGAGTAATTTGAAGAGAAATAGCTTGGGTTGTTAATACTAGGATTCCATGCACACTGCTGGTTTGTGATGACACCAGAAAAGAATGTTCTAATTTGAGACTGAAAAATCTATGATGCTCATTTACTCTGCACACATGACATCTCAAACCTGGACAGCCGAAAATCAACATTTCACGGATCTGTGGCTATTTTTATGAAAGCTTATATAGGCCCATTTTGGTCTAGATACATTTGTGTTTTATGTACTTGATATATAGATAATTAAATATAGGCCTTACAGTGAAATAAAACATGACGCAATGTAATGTGTGGCAAAAACCATGGTAGGTGGATACCATGGTACCTGAGGCTCTAACTGTTGGTGGATGACAACACTCTAGTACCTATCCTTCAACCCCTTCATTTCTCTAGTGCTTGTCAAGTAAGATGTTGTGCTGTGTCTGTCTTTCTGCATTGCCGTTTTCTTTCCCATATTAACTGCTTGTGATTCCTCAGCTACACAGAGCAACATGGCACAGGCTTCACTGTTAACAGTTTTTATTTTAGAAAAAAAATTTTAAGATAGGATATGACCCATCACCAGGAACCCTGTGGCAGGACCACAAAGCTCATTTATCATTTTCAACTCTTTTTCTGTTGACACCATCTCTCACCCCAAATACTTATTGAGTCCGGCTTAAGTAACCGTAGATTAAATAGAGATAGTAATATCCCCCTAGAGTGGCTGAAATATCTTAAATCTCTTCTGCACCATTACTCTACTGGAAAACTGCTTTGGGCATGTTGATTTTGGCTGGCATCCTTTGTAAGGAATTCAGCAACTGGTCATGTCTAGCGGTGTCTGTACACCTGTGTTTTTGATCTCCAATACACAGGACATTGGAATTAGATTTGTATGTTTGAGTATCATTAATCAGTGATGAGTCTCACCTTGCCAAATGACTTTAAGAAGACTGGTATGAAAAAATTAATATCAGATGTTTGCATTAGGATATTAATTCTCACTAGCATTTTACTAAGACATTGAAAGATTTCTGCAAAAGGAGATATAAACAAAGAATGTCCCAGGGCAGAAGTACACACAATGAAGGCAACATGGACCACTCAAGGGAACAACAGAATTTAAGTGATTCAGAATCTCAAGCCATGGATATTTTTTTAGCGCCCGTTGTATACTGGAACATGTACATATATAAAGTCATAGTCATATGTATAAATGTAGGGTATAATTATGAGTTCTTTTTGGTTGTTGTTGTTTAGTCGCCCAGCTGTGTCTGACTCTTCATGACCCCATGGACTGCAGCACGCCAGGCCTCCGTGTCCCTCATCATCTCCTGGAGTCTGCACAACTTCATATCCATGGCATTGATGATGCCATCCAGCCATTTCATTCTCTGAAAACCTCTCTCTTTCTGCCTTCAATCTTTCCTAATCTTTCCTTTGGGAGACTCAAAGGAATGCTTGAGCACCTCTGTGAAGAGACTGACTGGGGCTGAGCCACAGCTTGCAGAAAACTTTTGGGTGAGGCCAGAAGAATCAGGAACCTTTCACATTGATTTTGTTTACCACAGTCATTTGTCTTTTTTGCAAAGTTTTAACTTTCACATGAAGCCACACTTATTATATTGAAGTATGAAATTATCCATACTTATGTTAAATGTCATCCCTAGGGTCTGTTTGAGTGTTCTAATATCTAATTTTTGATCTAAGACAAGTTATTTATGATTCCTTCCAGCTCCATATCACCTGCCACTTTAACAAATAAGTCTTCACCTATCTCAGTGAAAAGATGTTGGCCCCGGGCCAGATCAAGGACCTGCGGGTTCACCTTTTCTCCAGGGATCTCCCTTCTGACAGACACCGCAGCACTCTGCCAATTACACAGCCATCAAAATGAAAGCCATCAAGCTGTTTCCATCTTCACTTTAAGGTTTTACAAAGCACCCAGTTCAAATATCCTACCCGAGACTATAGGATTTTATAAATGGCTAAAATTTGATCCACAAAATGAAATGAAGATGTGAGGGCATAATCTGTTCTTAGGGATTATGGCTAATTCCCAGGGATTGCAGCAACTTTTATAATTGATCGATTTTTTTTTCACTTAATCTATTTAAAAATCAGAACCATTGCCAAGTTTTCTAAAGCTTTTTGAAATGGATACTGGCTTGGTCACCCAGTACCTCCCAGGTCCCCACACACTACAAACACGGCCGAAAGCATCTCAACCATCTCCTCTGTGGCTCTGCCCAGCTCAGCATCAGGCAGGCCGGCAATTTCACCTGGGCAGAGGGCTCCATTTCCTTTACTGAAAGGTAATACTCCTTGGGAATCACTTTATCTTGATTGGGCTTCCAGATCCTTCCCTTAATGTTTGTTCTTCTCTTTCCTGCCTTTTTTGAGTACTGATCTGAGGAGAAGTTAAGAGAGGCATTTAATAATTTATTCAGTTGACAACTGACACCTTGCTTAAAAAAAAAAAAATACATGACACCAAATATTATGTACCTAAAGAACAAAGGTGCTTCAACTCACCGAGCCTAAAACAGCTGATATGAGTAAGAAGATGGAAAGGGTGAACATGTTTCTAGAGAGGCTGCTTTTATTTGCAAGAAATCCCCTCTACAGCTGGTGAGCCTGTCAATACAACAAGAAGGGTGGAGGCCATCTCTCTCAAGATGATTTGAGGAATAATGGTGAGCAACCAGGTAGTTGATGCAGTGTGAGAAGGCCTGTCGTCCACGCCTCTACCTCCTCTGAGGGATCTGCCCTGTTCATCTGTCAGTTCAGCAGAAGCTCTGTCTGTGACGACCAGAAGCCTGGCGGTAAGTCAATATGTTCCCCTTGAGACAAGGAAAATTCCGCAGGTCAGACCTGCAAGGCAAGTAGACTACAAAAAGTGCCGAGTGCATACAAATGCTGTAGTAAATTAAGATAATGATATTGGCTGTTTATTGTAGATAAAACCTAAATCTGTAATAGAAGCATCTAGGAGATTTCCAGCGCCCAGTGTATCAACATCAGAAAGAGCAGTTATGATTGTTGTCAAGGAAAAAAAAAATAAAATGAAATCCAGGGCCTGACTAACATTTAGAGATATAACGCTTTCATATCCTTCAGTCTTCTTTCCTTTGTGATTTCCACAGGATTTTCATTTCCAGAGATATTATACTACTTGCTTTCAAAGGAATTCAATATTTTCATTCAGAAAAGTAATTTCACAGGAAAGTAACACAGAGTGATGTCCTGGGTATTCATTTTCCGAGCCAATCTTACAAAGTCAATTTGTGCTGCACGGTGCTGGGGCGACATGAAAAGGTGCAGATGCTGTGTCTCTGGGTTTCTAGGGTCCTCTTCTTCCCTCCCAGTCCCGTCCTGCAGGACACCCCATAAGCATTTGAAAAGAACTGTCTGGCGGTGAAACAAAACAGGCCACCTGACTCCCTTAATAACCTCATCCAGCATCACCCAAAGCCATTGATCCCGAGCCCAGGACTCGATTACGGCTTCATCCCCTCTGCCCTGTAGGAAAAGTCATATCTCCATAACCATCACAATCATCCTGTTTCTTTTCTTCATGTTGTTACAGAAATTAGAGGAGAAGGCAGCCAGCCTAAAGGTGAAAGACGAGGAGATGAGTGACTTCCTCGGGTACTTCTGTGCAGATAAAAGCTAATTCTGATAAAACCAAGACTGAAATCCTTCCAGCCCACAGAAAGTCAAGGTCAGACAACATGAACCAATCAAGTTGAAAGCTGCCTGATTTTTTTTTTTTTTTTCCCAGAAGTGAGTCAGAGACTGACAGAGGGACAGAGGTGGATGGAGGAAGGATGAGGGGGAAGAGGGAAGAAGGAAGGAGAAAAGCCTCCCATCGAGATGAACAGATGGACTGACAGGGTGAACGAGAGGTGGAGATGGACAGGGGAAAAAGGAGCTCCTTTCCCTGTTCCTTACGTATTTCAGGATCAAAAGGCATAGGAAAAAAAAAAAATCTTCAAGTTTTTCATCAGGCCCTGGGGGTGACGGGACCAAGGTCCAGCTGTCAATGGGTGTTTTTCCTGGGGTTTTGCAAGTCGGCCACGTGCCCTAACCTTGAGGATGCTGTTTATTCCTGGGGGAGAGATAAGCCAGCAGCCCCGGCCCCACCCCCATCGGAGCAGAGTGGGCATTACCAGCGAACAAAGAAAGAGCGCTGTACAGCAACAAGCATTTGGTTTTGATTAGAGCATATTCAGAGACTGTGCAAGTTCTATTAAAATAAGCACAAAACCATCTTAAAGGGCTTTTTCTTTTCTTTCTCTTCCCCCCCCTCGGTTTATATTGTTAATCTTTCTTCCTGGACGGCTCCTCACAAATGCCTTTTGTTTTCTTGTGTGATTCTACGTGCCAGGACTCTAAGAAGGCAGGACGGAGGTCCTATTCTGGCATGCTTTCAAGTCTCTTCCATAGGAGATGAAGGCTCGTTGCTGTGCCTTCAAGGGTATAAATTTAGAGGCCGCCAAACCGTCCGGAGGTAATTCAAATGCTGGTAAATGGTGGAATCCACCCTGGCCCCCTGCTCCTATGAATACCCTGGCACTTACCCCACTCAGAGGAAACGAAACCAATTTGGGAAAGCGAAGACAGAATAAACATGCAATTAAAATGGTCATTCCTCCTGGTTTCTTCCTTTAGTTCTTTTTTTAACACTGCATCCCATTCTATAATCTGATGATGAAATGGGCCTAGCTAATTATAACAACGTACAAAAGATCGCTGTCTTTTTCCCCACAGTGACTAGGCTAGCTTTGAATTTTTTTTTTTTTTTTTTTTTTGTAGTGGGGGGCGCAGGAGGTGGTGAGGAAGGGGAAGAGAGGTGGACGAACTTCAAGGGAAGCCGTCATTTTGGAAGAGCCGCTGTTTTTTTATATTGTTTCAAGCCCTTTGCCAAGGTGAACATTTCAGAAATGGCACTTCCCTTTCAATTTATCTATCTTCCTCCTTTATCCATAGATAGACAAATAAAAATGAATCTTTCCAGAGGCAGCACGCATGCCACTTCTATATATTCTTCAGATAGCTTATTTTTATTCAGCTTAAAGCATAACCTATCATTTTTATTCAAGATTCCATCCAGCCTCTCTCTCTCTCTCTCTCCAAGCAAGCCTTCAAGAAGCCCTGCTGCCCTGCTTTGTTCCAGAGACTCTGCTAAAGGCCAAAAGACGGAGATAGCACACCCATCTGGTCTGTTTCACATCTGAAGAGAAGGGCTTGAGAGAGCCCCCTCCAGTGGAAGGAACAGGGTGGTCGGGAATAAGCATCGCAGTCTTCTCTTTGTTTGTTTGTGATTAGCTTCTCGCGCTCATCTCAGGAAGACTCTTAATACCCATGGGGAAATAACACCATGGAACGAAGCTCACCCAGCAAACAGGAGGATTCGTTGCCAGGGCTTTGAAATACTTACACGTAAAGATTCCATTTCGGTGTCAAAAAAAACATAAGCATCTCACTTCTCTCCTCATGCTGGTCTCCCGTTGTTCCCTTTAGCCCTCCCCTCTGCCTAATTCTCAACCGTGTGTGAATTTTATATGTATCAACCTTAAAGCATCTGCTAGAAAATAACAGCCAACCTGTATGTGAAATAGGAATAGATTCCATGTCAGAGCAAAATTAAGATCTTGATGCCTCCGCGTTTCCATGATATTACTCTCATGCTTGGTGAATAAATACCACAGGAATACCAAACAGCGGTGGAGCAAAAATGAATACTGAAATTTATAAAATGGCCAGTGTCCAAAACTGTAATATTCATGGGGAAGTGTTTTGACATCTGAGATAACCTCCATTTTCCTTCAGAGCTGAGCATGCTTGATTTGGTAGGACAGATTTGAACAAATAACATTATTACAACGCATTTCAAATTGTTCACCTCTTTTTTAACCCCTTCAATTTTTACAATCCCCCTAGTTTTAAATAAGAAAGGGCTGAAAGCACAAAGTTTTAAGTCAAATGACTTGGGGCTGGAATCCTTGTTCTGTCACTCTATAAGTGTCTAGCTTTGGGTACCTGAATGAATCTTTCCATGCTTCAGCTGGCATCTATAAAGTGGGGAAACCAACAGACCCATTCTCACAGGGTAGTGGTGAAGATTAAATAACAATATATATTATAGATGACATAAAAAGTCATGATAATTATCACAGCTAACATTTATTGCGTATTTTAAAATCAGTATCAATCACTGTTTTAAGAGTCTTACACATAATAGCTTGTTAACTATGAGACAGAGTTGTTGGAAAGATTAAACAACTTAATTCATGTAAACGAAGTAATACATGTATGCCTAGCACACAGTTAATGCACTATAAGCGGCGATGACAGCGATACTCATGTAACCCTCAGTCAGTTCAGTCGCTCAGTTGTGTCCGACTCTGCAACCCCACGGACTGCAGCATGCAAGGCTTCCCTGTCCATCACCAACTCCCAGAGCTTGCTCAAACTCATGTCCATCAGGTCAGTGATGCCATCCAACCACCTCATCCTCTGTCGTCCCCTTCCCCTCCTGCCTTCAATCTTTCCCAGCAACAGGGTCTTTTCCAATAAGTCAGTTCTTTGCATCAGGTAGCCAAAATATTGGAGTTTCAGCTTCAGCATCAGTCCTTCCCATGAAGATTCAGGACTGACTTCCTTTAGGATTGACTGGTTTGATCTCAGAGCCTTCTAAAAAAGGAATTATTATTAGGCATATTATACAAGAGGACTTCCCCGGTGGCTCAGACAGTAAAGCATCTGTCTACAATGCGGGAGACCTGGGTTCAATCCCTGGGTTGGGAAGATCCCCTGGAGAAGGAAATGGCAATCCACTCCAGTAGTATTGCCTGGAAAATCCCATGGACAGAGGAGCCTGGTAGGCTACAGTCCATGGGGTCACAAAGAGTCGGACATAACTGAGGACTTCACTTATATTATACAAATAAGCAAACTGAGACCCAGAGTAAATATTTTAGAGTTGGACACAACTGGACGACTGAACAACAAAAACCCAGAATTACAGGTTAGGAAATAATGAAATGATTCAAGCAGACAGTATAGCCCCAAAGCCTATCATTTTAACCACTGTACTACATGTTAAAGCTCTTTATAAAATATAAAATATGACATATATTAATGTCATTGATATATGTGTGTATGTGTGTACACAGACACAGTTGATTTCTCATATTACAAAAGGAAATATTCTGGTTAAGTTTCTACCACCCAGGCAGGCCAACCCCCCAAGAGTGGAAGTTGTGACTGGTGCCTGGCCTGATTAAAATTCTGAAATCATCATATTTTCTTCTCAGTCTCCTTTCTGCCCCTATTTTCTTTTCTGGCTGACAGGGGTTGTTCAGCTGGGCTTTGTGCGGGTTACAAAGCAGCAACAATTACATGAGGGGGTCCAGGAGCAGGTTCACCACACACAAAACACAGTTGTCATAAACACTGTGCATCTTAACGCAGTGCTTCCTTCTTTACGTCAGATTAATTAAAGAGCAGATGTTCTGTCACACCCTGCGTTAGGTATGCTTATCTTTGAGATTCCAACTCCTCCATTTGCTGGGTTTTAATTTGCATCATTATGCATTTCGAGCCTGGGGCATGAGTAGTCAAGTGGTAAACATTAGCTAGACTGCACTGTATTTCCAAATGCACCTTCACTATTAGGCTGACTAATAGAATTCAATTCTATTTTCAGCCGAATCCTCTCAATTTTCATTTGCTTTTGACACATTACATGGCAGGAGGAGAGAGTGAGGGAAAATGAGGGAGCAAGAGGAACCCACAGCCTTGTTTGTGCACAGGCCTCAAGTCAGAAGACAGCCCCCTTCCGGTGGGTTTTGGCCACCACGGCCTTCTTGTTACACACAGCTGGGACAGCCTTGAAATTTCCCCACCCATCCTCATCTCAGCGGTTGACACTCCAACTATGGCAAGATGTCCCTGCTGTTGTTAAGAACTGGAGACGCTAAACTCAATTTTGATTTTCTAAATGCAATTCCTAAAAACTGATGTCAAAAAAGTTTTCAGGCCACCATCAAAGTCCGATATGAATTAATCTGTCATTATAACACAGTCCCACTTGCCAGGCATTTCAGGCCAGGGTTTGGGAAAGGCAGCAGATATCTGGGTTGACAATTTCATTTAAAGGACAGAAAGCTTTCTGCTTTCTTTTCATTGGTATCTTGATTTAATGAACACACAAACAGACCATGGCCATATGCTCCAAATACCAGCTTGCTGTTCTTCAAGAAGCAGCTTGGGAAAATGCCAAGGCAAGAAGCTTGGAAGAAACTTGAAAAGGCTTCAAGACATATCTTTGTAGCCTGAGATAGCAAATGCACCAGCGATTAATTACACTGGGGTGGGACGTGAATAGGAATGCCAATAAGGCGTTCGTAGCACTGCAATAGTGGGCACGTTGGCCTGATAATAGAATCCTTCCTGTTTTGATTTCCCGAGTTTCCTTTCTGTTGGTAACACATTCACATGCAGGTCAGAGATGTAAGATGGCAATGTCATGCTACTTCTCATTACAGAATCATTAGGTAGGTTGTCACCACAATCAACAAGGGGGTGGCCCTAGGAAGTGGAATTCCAGAATTTGTGCCAGAAAATTCTTGTCTGCAGAGAAATCTGTGATGGTCTCTTCCTGAAGAAACCTTCCACTACGTCCCCCAGAGATGCTGAAAAACACTGAAAGGGGTGGTTTGACTCTTCTGGCAACACAATCCACAGACTCTCCCAGAAATGACTTTGAGAATGGATCCCCCTCCTTCAGAAGCCAGGGAAGAAGGTTGCTGAGGGTGTAGAGTAAGAAAGGTCATCTTCTTTCCAGTGGAAGAAAAGCAACTTTTTAATCCAGAGCAAAAAGTGTCACTGAGCCTAACAAGATCAAGTCTGGAGGTCTGTGTCATCTACTTTAAGTACAATAACCTGGCCATGTGTATGTTGAATGGCTTCCCATCACTTACAAGACATAGTCTAGAATTCTTTATCTTTCATACAAGCTCCTTTATGACCTAATCTTGTCTTACAGATTTATTCTCGGCTCCTGTTTGCCCCTCCTACACCCCATACTTATCACACTACTTGTAACAGGCATAGGTTGGGTGCTGGTCCTTTTAATCCCTAGGCTTTTGCACACTTGTTACCTCTACCTGAAATTCTCTTCTCTACATTGTCTTTCTAGGAAACATTTTGCCTACATTCCCATCTCTTGGGATATTGTCCCAAATTTCTCAAATACTTCTATATCTCTCCTTGAATTTCCCACCAACACCTCAAACCAAACACATTTATGACTTAACTCTCTTCTTCCAGACATCCTCCACTTTGGAATCCTCAAGCCAATTAATGGTACCTCAGTTTTCATTGCAATCCCAAAGAAAGGCAATGCCAAAGAATGCTCAAACTACCATACAATTGCACTCATCTCACATGCTACCAAAGTAATGTTCAAAATTCTCCAATTCAGGCTTCAGCAATATGTGAACCGTGAACTTCCTGATGTTCAAGCTGGTATTAGAAAAGGCAGAGGAACCAGAGATCAAATAGCCAACATCCGCTGGATCATTGAAAAAGCAAGAGAGTTCCAGAAAAACATCTATTTCTGTTTTATTGACTATGCCAAAGCCTTTGACTGTGTGGATCACAATAAACTGTGGAAAATTCTGAAAGACATGGGAATACCAGACCACCTGACCTGCCTCTTGAGAAATTTGTATGCAGGTCAGGAAGTAACAGAACTGGACATGGAACAACAGGCTGGTTCCAAATAGGAAAAGGAGTACGTCAAGGCTGTATATTATCACCCTTCTTATTTAACTTATATGCAGAGTACACCATGAGAAATGCTGGGCTGGAGGAAGCACAAGCTGGAATCAAGATTGCCGGGAGAAATATCAATAACCTCAGATATGCAGATGACACCACCCTTATGGTAGAAAGTGAAGAGGAACTAAAAAGCCTCTTGAAGAGAGTGTAAGACTAGAGTGAAAAAGTTGGCTTAAAACTCAACATTCAGAAAACTGAGATTATGGCATCTGGTCCCATCACTTCATGGGAAATAGATGGGGAAATAGTAGAAACAGTGTCAAACTTTATTTTTGGGGGCTCTAAAATCACTGCAGATGGTGACTGCAGCCATGAAATTAAAAGACGCTTACTCCTTGGAAGGAAAGTTATGACCAACCTAGACAGCATATGCAAAAGCAGAGACATTACTTTGCCAACAAAGGTCTGTCTAATCAAGGCTATGGTTTTTCCAGTGGTCATGTATGGATGTGAGAGTTGGACTGTGAAGAAGGCTGAGCGCCGAAGAATTGATGCTTTTGAACTGTGGTGTTGGAAAAGACTCTTGAGAGTCCCTTGGACTGCAAGGAGATCCAACCAGTCCATTCTGAAGGAGATCAGCCCTGGGATTTCTTTGGAAGGAATGATGCTAAAGTTGAAACTCCAGTACTTTGGCCACCTCATGCGAAGAGTTGACTCATTGGAAAAGACTCTGTTGCTGGGAGGGATTGGGGGCGGGAGGAGAAGGGGACGACAGAGGATGAGATGGCTGGATGGTATCACTGACTCGATGGACGTGAGTCCCAGTGAACTCCGGGAGATGGTGATGGACAGGGAGGCCTGGCGTGCTGTGATTCATGGGGTTGCAAAGAGTCGGACACAACTGAGCAACTGAACTGAACTGAACTGAAGACATAAGGGCACTAATACTCAAAATATTGATCTTGTTTCACTTCTAACTCCTTGATAGCCAGGCACTAGATCATTCCTGATGAGTGTTTCTCCAGAATCATTCTCCCATATAAAATCTTTAAGCTCTACCTAAATTGTCTCCCAGGTTTTTCCTTTCTACTGTCAATTCCCTGCATCAGATATTGGTTTTATCTCACCTGGCCTACTGTGATAATCGCTTAATTGATTTCATTTCTTTCCAGTCTTTCTCTCTCTCTATCCATTTCATCTTGGGCCACAGGCTTAACTTGTGATGCCTTAAGTATTCATTCAGTCATTCGTTTGACATGGATAAGCATATGTGCCAGGTACTAGGAAATACAACCCTTAAGATTAGAATTCCATATCCATTTACAGTGTCAATCAGTGATTGGTATTTAGTCACTTCAAAATAAGTGAGTATTCAGTAAATAACTGAATGGATAGGGTTTAAGGTTTAGCTGGAGAGAAGTGTTATTAAATCATCAGAAGCTAAAAATAATCAAATGCTTCCCTGCAATCAGATCAGATCAGATCAGTCGATCAGTCGTGTCCAACTCTTTGAGACCCCATGAATCACAGCACGCCAGGCCTCCCTGTCCATCACCAACTCCCAGAGTTCACTCAGACTCACGTCCATCAAGTCAGTGATGCCATCCAGCCATCTCATCCTCTGCTGTCCCCTTCTCCTCCTGCCCCCAATCCCTCCCAGCATCAGAGTCTTTTCCAATGAGTCAACTCTTCGCATGAGGTGGCCAAAGTACTGGAGTTTCAACTTTAGCATCATTCCTTCCAAAGAAATCCCAGGGCTGATCTTCAGAATGGACTGGTTGGATCTCCTTGCAGTCCAAGGGACTCTCAAGAGTCTTTTCCAACACCACAGTTCAAAAGCATCAATTCTTCGGCACTCAGCCTTCTTCACAGTCCAACTCTCACATCCATACATGACCACAGGAAAAACCATAGCCTTGACTAGACGGACCTTTGTTGGCAAAGTAATGTCTCTGCTTTTGAATATGCTATCTAGGTTGGTCATAACTTTCCTTCCAAGGAGTAAGCCTCTTTTAATTTCATGGCTGCAGTCACCATCTGTAGTGATTTTGGAGCCCAGAAAAATGAAGTCTGACACTGTTTCCACTGTTTCCCCATCTATTTCCCATGAAGTGGTGGGACTGGATGCCATGATCTTCATTTTCTGAATGTTGAGCTTTAAGCCAACTTTTTCACTCTCCACTTTCACTTTCATCAAGAGGCTTTTTAGTTCCTCTTCACTTTCTACCATAAGGGTGGTGTCATCTGCATATCTGAGGTTATTGATATTTCTCCCGGCAATCTTGATTCCAGCTTGTGTTTCTTCCAGTCCAGCGTTTCTCATGATGTACTCTGCATATAAGTTAAATAAACAGGGTGACAATATACAGCCTTGACGAACTCCTTTTCCTATTTGGAACCAGTCTGTTGTTCCATGTCCAGTTCTAACTGTTGCTTCCTGACCTGCATACAAATTTCTCAAGAGGCAGGTCAGGTGGTCTGGTATTCCCATCTCTTCCAGAATTTTCCACAGTTTATTGGGATCCACACAGTCAAAGGCTTTGGCATAGTCAATAAAGCAGAAGTAGATGTTTTTCTGGAACTCTTGCTTTTTCTATGATCCAGCGGATGTTGGCAATTTGATCTCTGGTTCCTCTGCCGTTTCTAAAACCAGCCTGAACATCAGGAAGTTCATGGTTCACATATTGCTGAAGACTGGCTTGGAGAATTTTAAGCATTACTTTACTAGCATGTGAGATGAGTGCAATTGTGCGGTAGTTTGAGCATTCTTTGGCATTGCCTTTCTTTGGGATTGGAATGAAAACTGACCTTTTCCAGTCCTGTGGCCACTGCTGAGTTTTCCAAATTTGCTGGCATATTGAGTGCAGCACTTTCACAGCATCATCTTTCAGGATTTGGAATAGCTCAACTGGAATTCCATCACCTCCACTAGCTTTGTTCGTAGTGATGCTTTCTAAGGCCCATTTGACTTCACATTCCAGGGTGTCTGGCTCTAGGTCAGTGATCACACCATCGTGATTATCTGGGTCGTGAAGATCTTTTTTGTACAGTTCTTCTGTGTATTCTTGCCATCTCTTCTTAATATCTTCTGCTTCTGTTAGGTCCATACCATTTCTGTCCTTTATCGAGCTCATCTTTTCATGAAATGTTCCTTTGGTATCTCTGATTTTCTTGAAGAGATCCCTAGTCTTTCCCATTCTGTTGTTTTCCTCTATTTCTTTGCATTGATCGCTGAAGAAGGCTTTCTTATCTCTTCTTGCTATTCTTTGGAACTCTGCATTCAGATGTTTATATCTTTCCTTTCTCCTTTGCTTTTACTTCAGGACAATTTGTAATTGATTGCCAGATGAAAGATATTAGCATTCTGGACTAACGTAGTCAGGAAAACCCTTACAGAAGGTAAAGGAGAAGAAAGAAAACTAAGATTTATGGAGTAACTATTATGCATCTAGCCCTACCTATGCTATGTGAATTGCATACATTATTTTATTTATTTATTACAGCAACCCTATTGGTAAGCCTATTTTACAGATGAACCTACAAAGACTCACAGAGGATAAACAGCTTGCCCAAGGTCACAAAGCTAGAATGGAGAAGAACTGAGGTTTGAATCAAGATGTGTGCTGCCTCAGTGCCTCCCTCTTTCCACTGAACCAAACTGGAAAAGAAGAAGTGGTTGCAAAAACATTCCCAAGGGGACTAGATAGGCTTTAGTTACTGATTTGACATGGTAGACCTCAGTAAATGAGGGATCAAAATTTATGTTCAAATTTCGAAGTAATGTTTGGGAGGAATACAGGAAGTGTGAATTGGGTGTGCAATTTACTTACAGACATACTAAGTTTAGAGAAACTCTTGCTTCTATATCTGGGTTTCTTATACAGTTGAACCTTGAGCCATACAGGGATTAGGGGCACCAACCCTCCACACAAAAATCCATAAATAACTTTACAGTCGGCCCTCCGTATCTGTGGTTCCACATCTACAGACTCAACCAACCATGGATGGTGTAGTACTGGGGTATATATTCAGCGGGGGAAAAGAAAAATGCATGTAAGCAGACTCATGCAGTTCAAACCCCGGTTGTTCAAGGGTCAACTGTATATCTTGGTTTCTGCAGGGGACTGGTTCCAGGACTCCCACCCCCTACCAACAGATACCAAAATCTAAGGATGCTCAAGTCCCTTATATAAAATGGCTTAGTATTTGCATATAACCTACTCACAGACTCCCCCCTACTTTAAATAATCTCAAGATTACTTATAATACCTAATACAATGTAAATGCTATGTAAATAGTTGGAAATACAATGCAAATGCTATGTAAATAGTTGCTGGCTTGCAGCAAATTCCAGTTTTGCTTTTTAGAACTTTCTGGAATTTTTTTCTGAACATTTTCTATCCACGGTTGGTTAAATTCACAGGTGTGGAACGCACCAATACGGAGAGCTGACTGTATGTGGTTAGGGTCTTCATGGGTTCTATAGTGCCTGCAGGATATCAGATAAATGCATCACTAAAAAATAAAAAATAATCATGAACTTACTTTCTAAGGTTTGGTGGGTGGTGGGGGGGCATGCCTGGTCAGACTGTGGTGTGATATGATCAGTTTGGTTAGTAGGAACAAGTTTAAAGAGGTTGAGGGTGAGATAATATGATCAGTAAGAGCTGGGCAGAACTTTCCACAGCCCTTGGGATAGAGTTCCATCCAGTGTTGGAACACTGCCTTAGGAACCTCAAATCGGCCCAGATACAATCTGCTCAGCACTTGTGGTAGCAAGAACCTCCTTCCATCATCTGAATGATCTAACAGTGAGAAACTGCTTCTTTTTTTGGAATCAAAATCTACCTTCTAGTTCATCTTCTGCTCCTATCTCCGCTGGCCCTTTAAAATTTAATGGTTCTTTCTCTATTTCCTGACAACCTTTGTATCTCCCTTCTGTCTTTTCTAGGCTAGAAACTGCACAGTAAATTTATGATACATTTTCATCTGGCCTATTATATCCACTTGGTAAATGAAGACCCTGAGGGCTAATCAAGGTCGGCAACATGCTCAAGCCAACAAGGCTCACAAGCAGCAAAGCAAGAATTTGAACTCAGGCCTGTGTGATACCCAAACCCCTTTTCTTTCTATTACAATCTGCTGCTTTAACCTTCCCATCGAATATTTAGTTACAGATAATCTCTTTCCACTTCTAAATTTTTAAGTGATGCAAAGAACACTAAAGTAAACTGATTAGTCAAAAAATAAACATGAAAGGATGACAAAAAATAGCATATTTTTAAAAAAAGTTATTGAAGTATAGTTGACATATTAGTTTCAGGTGTACAACATGGTGATTTGACATTTATACACATCAGGAATTGATCACTACAATAATTCTAGTAACCATCTGTCACCATACAAAGTTACTGCAATGTTATTGACTATACTCCCTATGCTTTATATTACATCCTCATGACATTTATTTTATAACTGGAAGTTGGCATCTCTTAATTCTCTTCATATTTTTCACGCAACTCCCCACCCGTCTCCCCTCTGACAACCACCAGTATGTTCTCTGTATCTAGGAGTCAAAAACAGAATATTTCTGAGGACAGAAGATGATTATGCCTGACATCAAGTATGAGAGAAGTATTACCTTAGGTTCAAGTATTTTATTTATCTGTGAGCTTCCTGGCACTCAAGGCAAAAGGAGAAGTAAAACTGGAGCTTCAAATTTCTCACCATAGGAAAATGGAAACTAACCAGTTCATGAGAAGAGAAAAATGTTTTCCTGACACTGCATTCTAAAAAGAATTCTCAAAAGCATTTATCACATAGCTGTAAGAAGAAATCATCACTTAGATGTTGAGTAAAACAACAGATGATGCCTTCAAAGTGGCTTTACAGAAGATAAAACAACAGTCTTCCCATGGCTATTTCCATGGCTATTTCTTATAGAGATTCTTTATTAAAGCAAAGGGAAAAATACTAAATTGCTGCTCAGTGAAGGCAATTCTAAAATCAGCAAAGCCAACGTAAGTCACAAGCATTCCCATAAGAACAAAGTCCAGAAAAACTGAGGAATGGGCTCTTTTACTGGCCCAGACAGTTAGAACGTTGGAGAGGCTAAGCATGCTCTGGCCAGAGACTAATATAAAAGAAATGTCTTCACAAGACGTGCACTTTGATAATCTCATTTTCAGCTGGGTTTTAGGTTTCCATGACCTGGCCTTTCAGTTTGGATCTCCAAATGGTTCCTTCCAGCTCCTTCTCTTTATCATATTTTCCAAGCTCACAATTTTAATTCTAGGCCTTGCATTTCTCAGAATTGATCTTCTCCCCAAAGACCCTTCCACTTGATAAGCCCAGGATCATCTTCCTTCTGCAGGTTCTGCTTCAGCCAGGGACACAGGCGGCCCAGTAGGCACCTGGTCAGCAAATCCCTTAAGAGAATTTCTCAGAAAGCAATCAATTCAACTGTGCTCAGGGAGAGAACTCGAGCAATCAATTCCAGGCTGAGCTTTCTGGCAGCACGGAAGGTGCAGTTCCTCTGTGTGGCTGAAAGAAGCAAATTCCATCGTTTTTTGATATGAGACATTCCACTGGCACGATTGACATTCTGTTAGGGTAATTGTGGAATCCGACATACTTTTCCAGTTGAAGGGGCAAGGCAGGGTATGAAAAGGCTTGCAGATACAATCAAAAAATTTTTTTAAAGAAGATTTAAATCTGCTTAAGAGCTCAGCTAAATCTCTGGTTTACTTCAGAATATGGGATTGTTTCCCCCTCAGTTGCCTTTGTTTTAGTTGAAAAACACTAACAAAATTCTAAATAAAATTAAGAATTTATCTACATTCATCCCCATCCAACTGACTTCCTTTTACCATGTTCTTTCCTAGACTTTTGTCATATAAAGACATAATTTTTTAAAACAATTATTGCATGGGCATATGCTGGCATTCCAAGTTTTTTCCCCCATTCAGTTTTATAAACATTTTCTTACTACACAGTTACCCCATGGTTTTCATAATTGTCATTTATGATGAAGCTACACTTCCATTAAGCAACTGTGTTATGATTTAATTAACCATTTCACTACACAACACAGACATTGAAGTTGTTTGAATTATTTGGGTTATTTCCACATGACAAGCTCAGAGGAGTTAAATTTTTAAACCAAACCATAAAAATATGGTTCTTTACATCTTGTCAAACTGATTTTTTCAATGACAGTTCGTTCCCATTTACACGTTCATCAGTAACACAGGAAAATATCATCTTCACCACAGCCACGCCAACACTGGGGATTTGTATTTTTTAAACATTAATGTAAAAGGTAGAGAGTGGCACACGCACATGTGTTTGGTGAAGGGGCCAGAAATATGTAACAGTTGTCTTCAACAGACAGTGATCGTGCCAATCAAAGAGCCCTCCCATCTCTTCCTTGTCAAAAGCCCAGATTTTGTTCTCATTTCCATCCTTCCCAATGTCACTCAGAAATAAACACTTATTAGCCAAAGACAGTCTTGAAAATCCCATTTCATTGCCAATGAGACTTAGGAAGGGGGCCACAGAGATTTTAGAAAGGGATTCTTTGCTTCTAACGAAGGCAGATGAAACAACTGAACACAATTGGATACTCTGTATTAAAACTCATAACATAACCATAATCATTGTATCATGTACTTTGGACTATACCTGTCTGACTGTATATCCTTAGAGATATATGCTCTAAGAACAAAAAGAACTGCAAAGAAATCTACTAATTTACTAAGTAGGCTTTTTTTTTTTTAGTCATAGTGATATCAGTGTTATAATTTTAAGCAATTTTATTTGTATTGTAATATGTTTGCCAACAAAGGTTCATCTAGTCAAGGCTATGGTTTTTCCAGTGGTCATGTATGGATGCAAGAGTTGGACTGTGAAGAAGGCTGAGCGCCGAAGAATTGATGCTTTTGAACTGTGGTGTTGGAGAAGACTCTTGAGAGTCCCTTGGACTGCAAGGAGATCCAACCAGTCCATTCTGAAGGAGATTAGCCCTGGGATTTCTTTGGAAGGAATGATGCTAAAGCTGAAATTCTAGTACTTTGGCCACCTCATGCGAAGAGTTGACTCATTGCAAAAGACTCTGATGCTGGGAGGGATTGGGGGCGGGAGGAGAAGGGGACGACAGAGGATGAGATGGCTGGATGGCATCACTGACTAGATGGACGTGAGTCTCAGTGAACTCCAGGAGTTGGTGTTGGACAGGGAGGCCTGGAGTGCTGTGATTCATGGGGTCACAAAGAGTCGGACACGACTGAGTGACTGATCTGATCTGATACATAATAATTACATATTATATAATCTATTGTTATATTTTATATATGCTATATTATATATAATTTGTCATATTATATAGATAGATACAAATATATTATCTGTTATTAGAAACCAAGATGTGCACTTTAAGGGAAAAATACAAATATAAAGTAAAATAGGACAGTGTAATGTTAAATTTGAACTGCAAATATCAAAATAAATTTATGATTACATAAATCATATATGTATGTGTGTGGAATATATACATATACACCACACACATATAAATATATATATAAATATAAATATATATATATATATATTCCCTAGCTCTTTCAAGTACAAGAAGACAGAAGGGATAATAAACTATCATCAATAAATACCCTGACAACATATCTTGGTTTCTAAATGCAAGTGCCCACCTAAGGTAACAACAGCTTCTTAAAGACATGGCTAATCTATGTCTGGGACAGGACAAGATTAATCTTAGATAACTTCACTTCAGTCGCTCAGTCGTGTCCGACTCTTTGCGATCCCATGAACCACAGCACACCAGGCCTCCCTGAGGCTATCACCAACTCCTGGAGTCCACCCAAGCCCATGTCCATTAAGTCAGTGATGCCATCCAATCATCTCATCCTCTGTCGTCCCCTTCTTCTCCTGCCCTCAATCTTTCCCAGCATACTGTGCCAGAAAGCAAAGGAACACTCAATGACTAAAGGGATAATGTCAAAAGCACAGAGGAGTCAAGCTGAAGGGGTTCCAACTGGCAAAACTTGGGAGAATTTAAGGAACAAAAAAAGTAATCACTGTACTTGATTATAACATTAAAAATAAATATATGACTCCATAGTAGCATTTAAGTAAAAGAAGGAGTGCTTTTCTTTAAAGAAAAAAAAAAAAAGGTTGATAAATGTGAAAGGAATGACAGAATTAGAACATTGCTATTTTGTAACCTGCAATAAAATAAGCAATTCAGTGGATTCTGAAATAACCAGCAAGAAAGAATATGAGAGCAAAGTATCATCCCTTGTCTCTAGATTAATTGCTGAACACTGCAGGGAATATAACCTTTGTTATGGAGAGATATGACTATCACCATCTCAATTAGTGATCAAACTTAATATCATCAGTAAGAGGCCATCATCACGTTGTGCCTGATATGCTGCAATGTGCTATACATGGCATCGCCTATGAAGTTGTATTGCCTATAATAACTAAATCTACTCAAGGCTCTAGATCTGATGTCTGCAAGTACACTTAATTGAGCAAAAAGTTAAATGACACTATTAGGAAACAGTCACAAAAACCTAGAATGTGGTACTTATTACAAGACCTGAACTCTTCAAGACATCAATGTCATAAAGAATTAAAAGATATGGGGACTGTTCTAGGTTGAGACTAAAGACTCATAAACAAATAAAATAGGCATATAATCACTGGAGTCTAGATTAAAAAAAAACAGATATAAAGGATATTTGGGGGCCAATGGAGAATTTGAATATACATTAGATCTGAAATAATATTATGTAAGTTTAGTCAATTTTAAGTCCAATTGTTGTACCATTCTTAGGCAGGATATTATCCTTATTCTTAGGAGATGCAAGCTGAAGTATTTAGAATGAAGTGTCATGATATCTGCAACTTAATTTCAAAAGGTTTGGCAAGAAGGATTATTCTTTCAATTTTCCTTTATGCTTAAAATTTTCAAAATAAAAAGTTCATGAAATGAAAGAGATGAATGAGAACAAATAATCCTACTCCCCCACCCGTGACTAGATGTGATTATTTAGTTGCCATAATCAAGAGGGTACACTGACATATTAAGAAGAGACTAGCTAAAACAGAGACATTACTTTGCTGACAAAGGCCCATCTAGTCAAAGCTATGGTTTTTCCAGTAATCATGTATGGATGTGAGAGTTGGACCATTAAAAAGGCTGAGCTCTGAAGAATTGATGCTTTTGAACTGTGGTGTTAGAAAAAACTCTCAAGAGTCCCTTGGACAGCAAGGAGATCAAACCAGTCAATCCTAAGGGAAATCAATTCTGAATATTCATTGGAAGGACTGAGGCTGAAACAGAAGTTCCAATACTTGGGCCACCTGATGCAAAGAACTGACTCATTAGCAAAGACCCTGATGCTGGGAAACAGTGAAGGCAGGAGGAGAAGGGGACAACAGAGGATAGGATGATTGGATGGCATCACCGACTCAATGGACATGAGTTTGAGTAAGCTCCAGGAGATGATGAAGTACAGGGAAGCCTAGTGTGTAAAACAAACGAAACAAAAAGGAATCATTGATTTCCTGAGTCACTGAACTAACCAATTTTAGAAACATATTACCTAATAGTTTGTTATTATATCAATTATTTTATTTTTAAAGCAGTTGAGGTTTTGCACCATGTTGACAAATGTATTCTAACTAATAGCATAAGTGAAGTGAAGTCGCTCAGTCGTGTCCTATGCTTAGCGACCCCACGGACTACAGCCCACCAGGCCCTCCGTCCATGGGATTTTCCAGGCAAGAGTACTGGAGTGGGGTGCCATTGCCTTCTCCGATAGCATAAGTAGCAGACAACAAAAACTTGCCATGTGGCAGCCACCATAATAAATAGTTAGGACAATGTCTACTTTTGGCATCGTTACATCCATATGAAGTAAATCCCAGGTCAGGAAGATCCCTAGAGAAGGGAATGGAACCCATTCCAGTAATCTTGCCTGGAGAATTCAGAGGCGCCTGGCACAGAGGACAGAGGAGTCTGGCACACTACAGTTAGTGGGGTCACAAAAAGTTGGACATGACTGGGCGACTAACACACACTCACAAAGTAAGTACCACTACTGTCCCCATTTTCTTCAGATTTGGAGGCAAAAGTGTAGACAAGCAAGTCTTACTGACGGTCACACAGTCATTAAGTAATCCAGCTAGAACCCAAGCCTAAGCAGCTAGAAACACCTTGCCACTGATTGCCAGACACTTACATTCAACTGACTGCTTGCCAAGTCCATTTTGGTCTTGAATGTACTAAATTAATATGGCTTATACAACATTCTCGATTCCCTCAACAAAACATGCCTCACCACCCAGTTCCTCAAGACCAAATCCTAGAGACATACCCTTATTTGCCTCCCCCACACAACATCCAATCTATAAGCAAATCTCTTCTCCTTTATCTCAAAAACATGCCCAAAACCTGTTTTTTTTTATGCCAACTGCTACAACTTGGATTGAAGCTTACATTGTCTCTCATACAACTGCAGTAACCTAACTGACCTCCATACATTCAATTTTGCCCCTGCAACTTTTCTCTATACAATAGCAACACTGACCTTTCCCTGCCATGAATGTTCTGACCATTTCACTGCCATGGTTAATGCTTCCAAGGGCTTACCCTTAAACTTTAGTTCCAAATGTATCACAACAGTCAGTGAGGCGCAATAGAGTCTCTCTCTGTCTTTCTCTCCAACCTCATCTGGAACCACTGTCTCCTAGGTTCATTTTAAACTATGGTACACACACCTTCCTTCTGTCCTTCAAATACAACAAGTTCATCCTTGGCACTTGGTCTTCCCTCCAACTGAAATGCTCTGCCCCCAGAGAGATGCATTGTTGGATCCTTTGGATCATTCAAGTGTCAGCCCAAGTGTCTTTTTTTCGTGGAGGTCACCGAACCTCTGTATACAACACCCTCTATACAAAATGCTCACAATCATTCTCAACTGCCTCTGTAAAAGTCAATGTTTCCAGTGATCCTGTTCGTTCATTTATTAATAGTCGCTTTTTTGGGTCTTTCCTTTCCCTCTCCCCAACTATGATGTAAGTTAAATAAGAGCAGGAATATTACTTGTCTTGTTTACCACTTTATCCCTTATTCCTAGAACAATGCTGGATACATTGTAATATATTCAATAAATATTCATTAATGAATGAATAAATAAAATATTCAATGGCTCTTAATAACCACATTTTCCCATCTCTCCATAAAATATTGATGCAAGTTGCTTCTCCTTGAAAGCATAACCCCTGCTTTCTCAAAGTCTTCCTTATAACGCTGCCTTTAGAGAGCAACAAAGAACAGTAATCCTTTCTCGCAAGATTTTTTGTCATATAGTTTTTTTTTTCCTTTTCTTCTTTTTCTCCTACTACTTCGAAGATGAACATTCAATTTTAAGCTATAGCAATGGTTATTTTTAAGTTTCATAAAATACATTTTACTGATATTGCTCTTTCATCATTAAGAGTAAAATACATTTACTTCTGCATCAAAATGAATAAAATATCTAGGAATAAACCTGTATTCTGAAAGCTATAATGTGTTGATGAAAGAAATTGAAGATGGAAAGAAACAGATGGAAATATATACCATGTTCTTGGATTGGAACCATCAATATCATCAAAATGATCATACTACCCAAGGCAATCTATAGATTCAATTTAATCCCTATCATGTTACCAATGGCATCCGTCAGAGAATGAGAACAAAAAACTCTTATGATTTGTATGGAGACACAAAAGACCCGGAATAGCCAAAACAATCTTGAGAAAGAAGAATGGAGCTGGAGGAGTCATGCTCCCTGACTTCAGACTATAATACAAAGCTGCAGTAAGCAAAACAGTATGCTACAAAAACATACACCTCAGTGGAACAGGACAGAAAGCCCAGAAATAAATCCACACACTTATGTCAATTAATCTATAAGTTAGGAAAGAATCTACAATGGAGAAAAGACAGTCTCTTCAATAAATGGACCTGGGAAAGCTAGACAGCTACATGTAAAAGAATGAAATGAGAACATTCTCTAACACCATATAGGAAAATAAACTCAAAATAGTTTAAAAACCTAAATATGACTGGACATTATAAGGCTCCTAGAGGAAAATACAGGCAGAACATTCTTTTACATAAGTCAAAGCAACATATTTTTGGATTTGTCTCCTCGAATAATGGGGGGAAAAAAATAAACAAACAGGACCTAATTAAACTTAAAAGCTTTTGCATAGCAAAGAAACCATAAACAAAAAGACAACCCACAGAATGGGAGAAAATATTTGCAAACTATGCTACTGACAAGGAATTAATCTCCAAAATGTACAAACAGCTTATATAGTTTATTATTTTAAAAAGACCCAATAAAAATAGGCAGAAGACCTGAATAGACATTTCTCCAAAGAAGACATCCAGACAGCCAATAGGCACATGAAAAGATGCTCAATAACATTAATTATTAGAGAAATGTAAATCAAAATTACAATGAGGTTATTACCCTACACCAGTCAGAACAGCCATCATTTAAAAGTCTACAAATAATAAATGCTGGAGTGCGTGTGGAGAAAAGGGAACTCACCTATGCTGTTGGTGGGAATATAAATTAGTGCAGCCACTATTGAGAACAGTATGGAGGCTTCTTAAAAAATTAAAAAGAGTTACCATTTGCTCCTTCAATCTCTCTCCTAAACATATACATGGAGAAAACTCTGATTCAAAAACATACATGCATTCCAATGTTCACTGCAGAACTATTTATGACAGCCAAGACACGGAAGCAACCTAAATGCCTATTGATGGATGAATGGATAAAAAGATGTGGTGTGTACACACATACACACACACACACACACACACACACACACACACAGGAATATTACTTAGCTATCAAAAAGAATGAGATGATGCCATTTGCACATGGATAGACCTAGAGATTATCATAATAATGAAGTAAGTCAGAGAAAGACAATATCATATGATATCCCTTCTTTGTGGAATCTAAAAAAATGATACAGATGAACTTACTTGCAAAACAAAAAGAGTCTCAGACATAGAAACCAAAGGGGGTAGCAGGGGCAGTGGGAGAGATAAATTAGGAGTTTGGGATTAACATATGCACATTACTATATTTAAAATACATAAGCAATAAGGACCTGCTACCTACTAAACAACAAAGCAAACTACAGGCAGGATTTTGTAGTAACCTATAATGGAAAAGAATCTGAAAAGAGTTTATATATATTTATGTATAATTGAATCACTTTGCTATATACTTGAAAGTAACACAACATTAAAAATTAGCCATACCTCCATTAGAAAAGAGCAAAATACATATTATTCACATGTACACAGACACAGATACTCTGAAAATTATGAAAAAATTAGCATAATATGATGTCCCCTTACTTCAGTTCAATTCAGTCGCTCAGTCGTGTTTGACTCTTTGTGACCCCATGGACTCAGCATGCCAGGCCTCCCTGTCCATCACCAACTCCCGGAGTTACTCAAACTCATGTCCATTGAGTCAGTGATGCCATCCAACCATCTCATCCTCTGTTGTCACCTTCTCCTCCCGCCTTCAATCTTTCCCAGCATCAGGGTCTTTTCAAATGAGTCAGCCCTTCTTCCCTTTACTTATCAAATCCTATTTTTTGGTAGTACATAGAATTTTTGTCTTAGGCTACTATCATTATATTATTATCATTAAGTTATTATTCACATTCTGTGTGTTTACCCTTTCAAGAATCACTTAAGATATTTACACTAGAGTTTTCCTTTCCATCATATCAGTCACTAAGTCAGGTCTGACTCTAAGACTCCCATGAACTGGTGTACACCAGACTCCCCTGTTCTCCACTATCTCCTGGAGTTTGCTCAAATTCATGCCCATTGAGTTTGTGATGCTATCTAACTATCTCATCCACTTCTCCTTTTGCCTTCAATCTTTCCCATCATCAGGGTATTTTTAAATGAGTCAGCTCTTTGCATCAGGTGGCCAAAGCACTGGAGCTTCAGCTTCAACAATAGTCCTTTCAATGAATATTCAGGGTTGATTTTCTTTAGGATTGAGTGGTTTGACCTCCCTGCAGTCCAAGGGACTCTCAAGAGTCCTCTCCAGCACCACAATTTGAAAGCATCAATTCTTTGGTGCTTAGCCTTCTTTATGGTCCAGCTCTCACATTTGTACATGACTACTGAAAAAACCATAGCTTTGACTATGTGGACATTTGTTGGCAAAGTGATATCTCTGCTTTTTACTCTGCTCTCTAGATTTGTCATGTTTTTCCTTCCAAGGAGCATTTCTTAATTTCACCATATTTCTAGTCGTGACTTAATATAATTTTATGTTTGAATTAGTTTAAGTTACTACCTCATTCATTCTATGACTTCTAATAACTTCTTTATTTTGACTTATCTCAGAGATGTTAGGAATAGGTCTTCAAGAAAGATAAATGAGAAAACTATATTCCATACCTTTGCATATTTGATCATGTCTTTCTACAGCTTTCACGTAAGTGTCATAAATTGGCTAGGCCAGAAACTTTTCTTTCATAGTTACATAGATATTTCTCCTATTATAAGACAGTGTTAAGACAGCCTGGCATTTATTCCTTTTTGGATGACCTTTTATTTTGCATAAGTATTTGTGGTATTTTTTCCTTTACTTGAAATTGTTAAAACATTTCAAGAATGTGCCTACATATTAGCTGCTTTCCATTAAGTACCTGATAACCATGAATTTGTTTTGATCTGGGGAAGGCATCAGCAAATAATTCCTGTTAAGAGACCAGACAGCAAATATTTTAGGCTTTGAGGGTCATACACTCTGTCACAGTTATTCAACTCTGCCCTGGAAGGCCCTTCTTGACAGTTGGTTTCTGGCTAGGACCGCTATAGGAATGAACAAACTGGGGAGGAGTCCATGGCAATGAGGCTTGGAGAGGATATATTTGTTATTTCAACCTGAAGATAACACTAAAATCTAGCAACTGATAGCTAAGCAGGAAACTCAAGTCACTGAGTGAGGAAGGGGCAACCAGACGTGTTTGAAGAATCCAAAGGGCTACAACACATTCCAGAGAGAAGTCAGAAAACCATGGATTTGAGGACAGAAAGGAGTAAGACAAATGCACAATCGAGAGGTTCTGGAGAGGCATCTGGGAAAAGGATGCTTGGGTGAGCCTGGTTTTTATTCTGTCACCCACGGGGGCTGAATAAAAACTATGTTTCCATCTTAAAGGATCTGATGGGTATTCATCCATAGCCCCTGCTCAAAGACCTTCAATGACTCCACATAATTTATGAAATAAAGTTCAAATGACATAGCAGGAAATCCAAGCCTTCATCAATATGATCCCAACTACCTTTACTTAATTCAGCATCTGCCTTTTTTCACTCCATGAACCATACTACTACTACTACTAAGTCGCTTCAGATGTGTCCGACTCTGTGCAACCCCATGGACTGAAGCCCACCAGGCTTCTCCGTCCCTGGGATTCTCCAGGCAAGAACATTGGAGTGGGTTGCCATTTCCTTCTCCAATGCGTGAAAGTGAAGTCGCTCAGTTGTGTCTGACTCTTAAGTGACCCCATGGGCTGCAGCCTACCAGGCTCCTGCATCCATGGGATTAGTACTGGAATGGGGTGCCATTGCCTTCTCCTCCATGAACCATACATTCCATTAAATACCCCTTTTTCTTAATGCATTGTACTCCTTTACAGCTCCATGCTTTTTTATTCTTAAACTTCTTTTCCCTTCTATCTTGAAAAATAAATCTATTTATCTTTCAATGTTCAGCTTTAATAATCCCTGGTATATGAATATCTCCTCAATATACTCAACTATGTTAAAAATATTCACTCCCAGTATTTCCCTGGAATTCCATTACCTGGCTTTAGCTTAATCCACTTACTTATGACAGTCTTCTAACAGTTTTTCCTAAATCATTTCATTTCCTTGCTTGAAAATTTAAAACATAAGTATTTCCACAAAGTAAATCCTTTTTGATGTTGTATAATTGACCACCTAAATATAGAAAAAGTTATGTGCCTAAATAATACAGCAGTATTATTTATAATGTGTGTTAGTCACTCAGTCATGGCCGAGTCTTTGAGATACCATGGACTGTAGCCTACCAGGCTCCTCTGTCCATGTTATTCTCCAGGCAACAATACTGGAGTGGGTTGCCATTCTCTTCTCCAGGGGATTTTCCTGATTCAGGATTGAACCTGGGTCTCCCGCATTGTAGGCAGATTCTTTACCACTGAGCCATGAGGGAAACCCAATTTTATAACAGCAAAAGAGAAATGTCAGAAGTGGTTATAGAGTATTTAAATAAACTGCATGGAATATTATGCAGCCACTAAAAAGATGATTTCACACACACACACATACTTATATATAACTGTTTTGAATATCAAGATCTTAAAAATGATTGTTTATAGTTGATGAACTATGGCTGAAATTTTTTCTTTTCACTTTTTTACATATTTAAAATTATCTATAACAGGCTTCAGCAATATGTGAACCGTGAACTTCCTGATGTTCAAGCTGGTATTAGAAAAGGCAGAGGAACCAGAGATCAAATTGCCAACATCCGCTGGATCATAGAAAAAGTAAGAGAGTTCCAGAAAACATCTATTTCTGCTTTATTGACTATGCCAAAGCCTTTGACTGTGTGGATCACAATAAACTGTGGAAAGTTCTGAAAGAGATGGGAATACCAGACCACCTGATCTGCCTCTTGAGAAATTTGGATGCAGGTCAGGAAGCAACAGTTAGAACTGGACATGGAACAACAGACTGGTTCGAAATAGGAAAAGGAGTTCATCAAGGCTGTATATTGTCACGCTATTTATTTAACTTATATGCAGAGTACATCATGAGAAACGCTGGACTGGAAGAAACACAAGCTGGGATCAAGATTGTTGGGAGAAATATCAATAACCTCAGATATGCAGATGACACCACCCTTATGGCAGAAAGTGAAGAGGAACTCAAAAGCCTCTTGATGAAAGTGAAAGTGGAGAGTGAAAAACTTGGCTTAAAGTTCAACATTCAGAAAACGAAGATCATGGCATCTGGTCCCATCACTTCATGGGAAATAGATGGGGAAACAGTGGAAACAGTGTCAGACTTTCTTTTTCTGGGCTCCAAAATCATACAGATGGTGACTGCAGCCATGAAATTAAAAGACGCTTACTCCTTGGAAGGAAAGTTATGACCAACCTAGATAGCATATTCAAAAGCAGAGACATTACTTTGCCAACAAAGGTCCGTCTAGTCAAGGCTATGGTTTTTCCTGTGGTCATGTATGGATGTGAGAGTTGGACTGTGAAGAAGGCTGAGTGCCAAAGAATTGATGCTTTTGAACTGTGGTGTTGGAGAAGACTCTTGAGAGTCCCTTGGACTGCAAGGAGATCCAACCAGTCCATTCTGAAGGAGATCAGCCCTGGGATTTCTTTGGAAGGAATGATGCTAAAGCTGAAACTCCAGTGCTTTGGCCACCTCATGCTAAGAGTTGACTCATTGGAAAAGACTCTGATGCTGGGAGGGATTGGGGGCAGGAGGAGAAGGGGACGACAGAGGATGAGATGGCTGGATGGCATCACTGACTCGATGGACGTGAGTCTGAGTGAACTCTGGGAGTTGGTGATGGACAGGGAGGCCTGGCGTGCTGCGATTCATGGGGTCGCAAAGAGTCGGACATGACTGAGCGACTAATCTGATCTGATCTGATAACAGTATGTGGTATTTTTATAATAGAACAAATTATTTTTAATTGCCTAGTAGAACAAGGACCACAATTTTTAATGTTTAATTTGCTTTTTTGGCAATTCTCCATTGACCTAATGGAAGTATTGGTTTACCTTAAAAAGGTTCCATCACTTGTATATGTAACATGCTAGATACTTACATGTTAACCATGCTGCTCTGATTTTAGGGAGACTGTCCTTGGTTAATGAACTTGTCCTTGACCCATGACTCTAGGAGTTACATAAGAATGGGAGGAAGGAGCTATTTTGGTTATATTTGTTGTTGCCGTTGCTTGTGGTTTTTCTGGTCTGTTTTGACTTATGGTTTTTTAAACTAGGGGAACTTTGATCCTAGAAGCTACTTCTCTCTGCCCTCAGTAACCTGTACGGAGATGCAGTGAGCAAATGTACTATATTGGATCACTCTGATGCAGCACTTCAGATTCTTTATCAACCAGCTTCCCCCACGTGAAACCTAATAGCACCCTGCTCCTCTCACTTCCTGCCTTGCAATGTTCTGAGACTCATGAGAACCAACTTGGCACTCATGAATGTGCAAACCAGAAGTACAGGCCATCCTCAACCAGCAGGAGTGGGAATGATGAATAAGTGTTCCTCCCTTTCTTCCGCTGCATAGATGGTTCTCTATGATTTCAGCAAGACTTAGAAGAATCTGTAGCACCAAGAAATCAATGACTTACAATGGTGGCCAAAACAATACTCATCTTGCCGTGGACTTTTCCTTCTTCCGTGTTTCATTCTCTCTGTCCCTCATTCCTGCTGTCTGTGACCACGTTCATTATTAGATTTTGGAGATTTTTAAAATAATTTTCTACATGCAAAATTACATCATTTGCAGAAAAAGATACCTTTATGTCTTCCTTTCAAGCCTATGTTTCTCTTATTTCTCTTGTCTAACAGAACTGACCAAGACCTTCAGTACAATGTTGAATATAAGCGACAGTAGACATCTTTGCTCTGTCCCTGATCTGTGTTTCTCCATTAAAAATATTTTCTGTGATGATCTTATGGCATGGTTCTTATTCACACCCTAAAACAGGTGCTTTTTAATATAAATTAATTGTATTTCAATACTTGTTTTAAAAAAGCTAACCCTCCTAAATAAATGAAGGTGAAATAATAGTTTTAAACAAGTAAATCTAAAAGATTATGTTACCAAAAAACCTGTATGAAAAGAAATAATAAAATAATTCCTCAAACTGAAGATAAATGATACCAGATAAAACTTGGATGTAGAAGAAGGAATGGAGAGCATTAAAAATGCTAAATATGTGACTAAAGTAATTTTTCTTTTATTAATTTCTTAAAAGACAACTGATTGTGTAAAATAATAATTATAACATTGTATTGTTAGGTTTGTTATAACACAGATAACTAAACTAGATAACAAAAACAGCACAATATGTAGACATAAATGAGATTAAATAGTTTTTATATTTTATGTGAGTGGCACAATATTAAAGTACAGATAAGTTAAAGTATAGATAAGTTAAGGAAGTGTAACAAAAACCCTAGAGTTACCACTAAAAACATTATACAAAGAAGTATGACTAAACACTTATTAGAAGAATTAAAGTTATATGTTATAAAAATATAATTAACCAAAATAAGGCAGGAAAAGAAGAAAAACCATAAAATAGTGAGCAAATAGAAAACAAATCATAAGTTATAGGCCTAAATATAAACATTTCAGAAATTTCATTAACTGTAAATGGATAAAATATTTCAATTAAAAGGCAGAGGTTGTCAGACTGGATAAAAAAGTAAGATATAAGTATACTGGGGAAGGAGGTGGGGGGTGGTTCAGGATAGAGGAGACACACATATGGCTATGGCTGATTCATACTGATGTATAGCAAAAAACATCACAATATTGTAATGTAATTATCCTCCAATTAAAATAAATTTTTTAAAAATAAAAAAACGAATACACTTTACAGGAAACAAGCTACCAATACAAAGATACAGACATGCTTAAGGTAAAAACATGAAAAAATGTGTATATGCAAAAACTGAGCATAATAAATCTTGGGTATTCAAATTTCTGTTTCACGTCCTGTCTCTTACAGAACCTGAGCATGAACCCCAAATGAAGATATAGCATCTATGATGCATCAAAATGTTCCGATCCTATAACTGCACCTAGCATTCACTGGATCATAGGCAACTTATTACAGTCATTTTCCAAGACGACACATGTAGTATCTCTCCCCATACTCAAGTGGTTAGTGTAAGCTTGAGGCACTTCCCAAAATTATAAGCCTCCTTGACTGAACATAACGATATGATCAGGTACTGTTATTAAATTACACAAATGTCCCAGCACATCTGTGTGATTGGAAAGAGCCTAAACAGATGCTGAGCCTAAATAGATATAGTCTTCCAACTGTAGTAAATTTCCCGACTGTATTCTAATCCTTTCACCACTGGACTTTGCCATCTTACAAGCAAGTTCTGAGCAGGTGAGACTGGCACATAGCCCATATAGACTTTTCAGTCAAAAGTTCTGGGGT